>NC_088132.1:50395840-50568340 GCF_036370855.1 Dromaius novaehollandiae | reverse complement strand
TTTCAGCTGAATGATTTGATCTCACTTCCCCTAATATAAAGTGCTGGGGTATGTGATGCTTTTTCTTTATCTGATGTGAATTTTTAGTGCCTTTCTGTATGTACATACATGTATTCTAGAATAGTATGTCTGTAACCTTCAAAACTCTGAGAGTATCCTGCAAAATGTTGAGTACTCTGTCTTCACAAGCCACCTAAACTGCAAAGACCTTCAGAAAATTGTAAATCAAATAGATTTTTATTTTTGCAAACATATTTAAAGGTATAAAGTTAGTAGTTTGAGGGGAGAAAAAGAGATTTTTTGCAAGACTGAAATTCACAGATGAAAAACTTGTCCTATTATCCCATGTTGATCTTTGTTAATGGTGCAAGTGGAGAAAACAAGAGGTTGCTTCCATCTGAAAAGTGGACTTTTATTTCTGTTCTGGCACTATAAAAGCATTGTCTATCATGGACTCTGTACTTGATTTTGATCTCTTGAATCAGTGAGGCTAGTGTTTTCTTTTTTCATATAGAGAATAGATATCTGTAGTTCAAAATAAATCCTTAAGATATTTTCATTTTTCAGTAAACAAAGAGTTAATTCTGTTTTGCTGAGGAGTTTGCATTTTGTGACTGAAGAACTTTTCTGCTCATTGAGAAAGGCATGTTAGCTTGTGCCAAAAAGGTTTGTCTTGCACTGCTTTGATCAGTTTACACCATTTAATAATCAAAACACTTTTGCTCCATCATTTAACAGACAACTTAATCAGCTGGGCTGTGATCTGCAGCTCAGCAACCAGATGAGACTCTCTTGATGTGGGCTCTGCCACTCAATTTTTTTTTTCCTGCAGTAACTGAACATCTAGCTGACAACCACAAACACTGGCGCACAATTTAAAAAAAAAAAAGAAAGAAAGAAAGAAAAGAAAAGAAAGTTACATATTTTTAAGCTGCAAATGCACAGCTGTGAAATTCAAGAAAAAACTGTACAATTTTCACTTGCAAATTTATGGATTCATGAAGTAACATCATTGTGGTTGGCGGATGATATGATTGCTGGCTCTTTTCCTATTCACCCTGCCTTTTCATACCTTTCCACTATTCTTGGGATGAAAACTGAATATTTGTCTTTTGCTTATTTACCAGAAGCTAATTTTTAATTCTCTTATAAAAATTACAAAGTAGAGGATGACATTTCAAAGAGAAGTTATTTCGATGTCATATTGTGTCCAATCGGGTGGTACATTTCCAACTTGTTTTTTAAATATAGTAATTCACATTTGGGTTTTGATAGGGTGACAGGCAAACCTCTTTTCTTCCAAGAATTATTCTCTCTAGCATGATAAATGTTATAGGGTCTGAAAATTAGTGTGGTTTGTTTTTATTTTTCTGTACAAATGCTGTCAGTGTGGTATTTTCTGTGGTAATAGCAGCTTTTCTATTAGATCTGGAATTTTTTTTTTTTTTAATGCTTTGTTTAACTTAAAAACTATTTGTGCTATGAAGAGTCCTAGGTTAGTGCCAGTTCTTGCTTATATCATATGTTTTCATATCCAGTTAGAGAAAAGAAGGTGAAAACTGGGATGCGAATGTTAATACCCCATAAAACTTGATAATATCTGGAATCTCCAGGACCAACACTTCTAAAGCATTTCATTTCTACTCACCTTTACTTAAGTTCAAGGGCACTGTCTCAATTTAGACCAGTTCAGGCTCTGGCTCTCACAGTTAAGTCTCCTTGCAAAGACTCTAGTTGGGAAAGTTCAGAGAAGTCCTGAAAACACCTGTAATTGGTAGATCTGCAGAGTCAGGGTAAAACCTCTGTGAAAATCATGGGCAGTGACATTCAGCCCTTGACCTGAATAGTGTTTCCCAGTTCAAAGATGATAGGACTCAAAGTATTATGTTTCCCTTTACTTTTATAGCTTCTTGTAGCAAAGATATATAAATGATTCACAAATATTAAGAAAGCTGTGGCAATTTATGTTTATGCCGTGTCTTCCATTGCCCATGTTCTTTTTTCTACTATTTAACACTGCGTTGTTTTTGTTTGAGAAACTTGGATAGTTTTGTCCCCGTAACGAGAGAGGAACAGCACTCCGGGTAGGGTGCCGGTGTGGGACATGGCACAGAAACCTCCTATTCTTTCCTACTCTGCAAAATCTGATGTTGACATGTAACGTAATTTCTTGTACCATAACTAACCATATGCAAAACAAAGTATATATTCAACATAATATGAGTCACCTAAATGTTACTAGAACAGAGGCCATAAAAGAGCCAAGAGAGAGGTGTGTAATCTTAATAAGACTTGATCCATCTCTTTACAGGCAGAGCCAAAGCACATTTCAGCGGGAGTAGGGTTAGGCGAGTGGTGAAGTGCAGTGCAATCTTTTTTTTTTTTTAATACAGCGCTTTCTCCGATGTGACCTGTGCTTGTTAAAGGCTATAGCTAATTTAGTTATCCTTGTTGTTTTCCATGGGCAGTTACATAGCATACAAGGTATGCTACATAAAAAGGTTATGCTGGGTTCTTTTGCTGCTGGATATAAATGTACATTATAATGCACTGAATAGGCTGATTAGGAATTAAACATTCCTTTAAAATCATTTTAAACTCAAATTATGCTGACAACTGAATTTTTTTTAGCTCTTTCTCTAATAGTTGTGTTAGACATTGAAGAGCTGTGCTCTAAGTCTTGACACATTGTTCTGACTTATGCTCAATAGCAAAGCATGGCTCTAGGGAATAGTTTTGAACCAAAGTACCTGCTTGTGACAGGTGAACTCCAGTTCTCCCGGCTTTTCACTGTAAGACCAGTATTCTTTTCCAGAGTTTTCTAACCCTTCCCCCACCTTTTTCCCTGTAAAATCTACAGACCCCCCCAGGAGTTTAGTACAGTAATAGAAAAGGTGACAACCTTTCATCTAGCACATTTTTCTGCACTTTGCTAGATGTGAATTAACTGACAAAATTATCGAAAGAATTTTGAGCAGTGGCATGGAGCGAGCATCGGATGAAAAGCAGAGGTTAAATGAGTAAATAAAATCTGATTTTACAGCAGTCTCCAGTAATCCCATATATAATATTTCAAATGAAGATTAAAAGCACCAAGAAGGGAAGAACATTTTCGGTGTCAGTGAAGTTAAAACGTCAGCAGCGTTTTCTTCTGTGTATATTGTCTCACATGCAAGAAAGGATGGATTGAATTCATATCTGAAACAAGACAAGGTTTTCCATCTGACCTCATTATGTGTTTCTCTGGAGTGCGTCCCTGGTTTTCTGCCTGAACTGAAATGTGTGTGGAGAAAAGCGAATACAAAGCAGCTCTGCACTGTTGTTACCAAATCATTTTGATAAGATGGAGGTATTTATTGTTTTGCCACAGTCATATCTTAATTCTAAGAGTCATTAGCACATGCTAGATCCCTTTGTTAAAGCAATCCTTGTAAGCGGAGGCGTGAACTAATGAGGGGCTTTATGCATTCCAGCGCAGTTGGCAGCAAAGATGAAGTAGCAATACAGTATATCAGAGAGATTTATACTGTGAATTCTTAATAGAAAGATTTTTGGAAACTCAGCCGTCATCTCCGTATAAATAATTAAAATTACAAATTATGATTGTTGTAATTCAGGCAGTTTTGCTTTCTGTCAGCATCCACAGTATAGCTGAAGCTGTATCTCCTTTGTTGTAATTTGTAGAATTTTTCATCATCTCGCAGTATTTGCCCTGTGTAACTGAGGATTCTTCAGAGGTCAAAACCCATAGTAAATACTGTTCGTGAGGAGACAGAATTTTTAAAGACTTAAACGTATTCTAACTTTACAGAATGGTGATGTCATTGAGTTGTTTTCTTTTTAATCGTATTTTAATGTAGCACAGAATAATGTTTTCTACACCCACTGCTATGATATCACATTAATGCTCCCTTATTTTCACTTCACAGAACATAAACAAAATGTTGAAATGCTCCAGTTTCAAAATGTGTGGGTTTTGTGTCTATCCTTGTATATTAAAATTATGTATTAAAACGATGAAATTTTGCTTGCCTCAAATGTGCTGGCCTGCTACAATTAATGTTTAAGTCAGATTAGATAGGAGTCATCAAATGATAATTTCCTGGCAATCATGGCATACTGCAACATGTTCATGAATGTTATTTTTCTGTGTTTAATTGATACGACTGCATGTAATTAATAAGGCAGGAGAGAACTTTCAAAACCGGCTGGCTGATTTAGAAGACTCCACAGGTAAGCTGTGCTGCTTTAGGTAACTCCACCTCTGTTTTCCCAAAATATATAGGCCAATAGTAGCATTACTTGTTCTTATGTATCAAAAAGATATCAGTAATATAATACCTTTCAAACTCTTTAACTGCACATACCTTAGGATTGTACTGGTGTAATGTGTTCAGTTGGAAATATCATTATCTCTAATAAAATTGTTATACATAAATGTCAAGCCAAGTCCAGTTCTCAGAATTGACTGAGAAGTCTGTGTCTTAGTGACTGAGTGATTTACAGTGGCTTTGGCTTCCAAGTGCCTTGTGCATTTTTTTAATTCTATAATTGTAGTCATATTAAAAGGCTATTAGCAAAATAAGTTTATTAGCAGAATAATATCAAGTGGCAAGCTACAGCAAGCCAATAAATTAATATTTAAAACCATGGAAAGGATGGAAAGGAATTTCAGTGGAGGAAGGTGAGAAGCTTCACCCCCGCAAAATAAAACCATCAACTAAAGAATGAGTGAACTCACTGGAAGCCAATCAACGAGGTAGAGCTAAAAGAATTATTATGTTTGAGACTTGGAAATAGGGAAGATCACTTTGGGCTGAAAATGATTGGAGTATTTGACTAAGTATTTTAAAAAGGAGAAAACCTTGCTTAAAATAATAGACTGGTCCCTGACCATTTGGGGGTGGGGAAAGGGGAACGAACCCCAAAACATTCTGTATGTGAGCAGAGTCTGTGTTTCTATCTTGGATGGTAACGGGAGATCAGAATTTTGGCAGGCAGCCAGAATTGTGGAGTTGTCTTTCAGATAATATAAGATTTCTTTTCCTTATTTCAGATTTTTTTCCTAATGTGATATAAGAAATGTAAACGGAAGGAAACAGCTTTTTCTGTATTCAGTCAATTTTCATGGCTTTCTAATGTACTTCTTATAAAAATATTTTTGAACAGTTTTGCTGTGTTATAATATTAAAAGTCTTCGACTCCTCAAAATAAGAGTGATATTAAGGTTTGAAGAAGTGTAAAATGACCAAAGCTGTGTACTATAGCTGTGTTAAAGGACAGGATCAGAAATCTTCCTTGCCATCAAGCTCTAGCTAGTGAGCAACACTCAACTGTGCAGAAATTGCTTAGGTGCCATGTGGGTAGTTGCTCTAATCATGAATATGTATGTGTTACTTAACATAGTTTTTAAGTATCGGTGATGTTTTAAAACATTTTCCGTAGCATCCCAATCAAGTGTGTATTTTAGTGTCAGAAAAATGGCTGTGATTCCTGTCTGATGGGATAAGACTGTCTGAGAAGGGCTGCAAGGCTTCTTCTGAGGTACTGCCCAGAGGCGGAGCTGAAGCAAATCCAACCCGAGTGCTTCTGTGCCCTAGGGGCTTTTCCTCCAGATGAGATTAGCTCTTTCCCCCTGTTTCCAGAATGAAGCCTCTGTCTAACACTTTCTTCCTCTGAAGATTGTGGGAATTTGGATCGTGACTTCTGTTTTACAATTAACATCATCTCACACAAGTGACTGAACTCCTTGCACATAAGTTATTTCCAGATTAAAAGTGGGGTCTGATAAAACTGACACCAAGAGATTTATCAAAATTATTAAGTAAGCAAAATGTGATGTTTTCTCACAGTTATGACATCACTTTTTACATGAATTGCAAGTGAGTTTATTGAAATGCTGGGCACTACGCTAGTGAGTATTTCATCCTGAATGCATAAAGTAATCTTTTTTATGAAACTAGTCCAAGTAATTAGTTCAGAGCTTAGCAGTGTATAGAGTCATCCCTATTGCTAAGGGTCTGTCAGCTTTCTAAGACCTTTTTTTCCTTTCTTTTTTTTTTTTTCTTTCCATCTCCAGAGTTTATCACCTGAAAGCTAAAAACTGCTTTTAGGCAAAAGCATGGCAAAAAATATTGGCAGCTCAGAGCCAATTTTGTTTTGTGTGTGTTCACCAGTGTGTTTCTGTCTCTGAATGGTATGTGATCTTGGAGTTTGTATTGTGTGTGCTACAATCCCAGCAGAGGTATACAAGGGGATGACAGAGAAGCAAGCCTGAATTTGAAATTTTCTTGGGTTTTTGTTTTGTTAAGCTAGAGGTTTAACGTTATTGTAGTCCAGCATTATTTTATTTTTTTTTTTTTAGCTGTAGCAGTTGGCTAACTTGGTGTTGTACGAGAAATGTTCTTCTCCCTTCTATTAGTGGCAAACAGGTTAAATTAGAGGCATCAGAACGTATCGCTACTCTGCTAGCGTAGTACAGCAAAACAATAGTGCAAAGGGAGCGAATGCTTATCAAGAGAAAGTTTACTTTCACTGTTAAGAATTAATTTGGCCGAATTGGTGCAGTGAAAGTGGTAAACACAATCCCCCTCACTGTTGTTTGTCAGGGTGTATTATATCACCCTGGATTGCTTTGTCAATAATCTGCCTGGCCTGCAAGCTAGAAATCTAAGATTGCCAGGATGACTGACAGGCTGGAGATAGCTGATAATTCTAAGGAATTGGAGGTGTAAAATCTTTAAGGACCATGTCTACCATATAAATGCCAGGGTATCTCCACATCACTCTGTACTTACAAAGGCAACAGCATTGTTAATGGCAGCCTGTCTGTCCATCAAGTTTGCTACAGGAGGATTTATCCCTTTCACTCCTTATCTTCCGTTGCTGTGTTTATTTCTAAACCAGCTGCAGAATAAATTGCCTCTTGTCTTCACCTCCTACACTGAGTACAATGATATGTTCTGCAAAGCCTTAAACCATTGTGTTTTTCAAGCATTTCTTTTTCAGAACAGTAACTTCTAATTTTGTTTGTATATGAATACATACAGGCCTTTCCATTTTAGGCACTGTAAACATAGGTTGTTTGTTTTTGTTTTTCTCTCTCTTTTTACTTTACTACTTTTAAGATTCATAAATCTGTTCTGCATTGCCAAGGTGTTTGAAATACAGAAGGGAAGACATAACAAGTGGTTCAGCTGATTAATATATGGATGTAATATGGCAAAGTACAATTCTTTTGTACAACACAAAATATATTCTGAAAAGTGACTATAAAGATACCATGACGTTTCATGTTTGTTGTGTCTCAGTGATTTCTTTCTCAACTGGGTACTTTGTAAATAAAACAAATGTTTTTCTACCAGTCAGCCTAGCAAACTGAATCTAAAAGTCAAGTTACATAGCTGGTGGCTACATAATCCTATTAAAGGTTCTAGATTTGATTAATTATTTCATTGATTATGCACAGATCAGAGAGGGTGTTAACATGCCCTATCTTCCTTCTGTAAAACAAAGTCCTGAGAAGTATTTTATTATCATAACTCTGAGGGATTTCTTAAGTAGGATGTCATTTACAAAGCTGCTTTTTTTAATAGCAGCTAATGCGCACACTAACCTTGATAGAGTTCATATTTCCTTAACATTTGCCTAAGTTAAAAAATGTAAGTAATTGGAAATACTGGGTTGTTATTTTATTTGCCTTCCCCCCCCGCCCCCGACATATGAGGTTTTGTATGTGCTATTCTTAGTTCAGATCAAAATTAGAACTAAAAGTACCAAAATGTCAAGAGGAGTCAAAATATTTTTGGACTGATCTGAAGCAAATATTTTTTTGTGAAGACTTCCTTTAGCAGATTTCCAGTCCATATTCAGGAAATTACAGTGGAGTTTGTTTACTCACTTGAAGCCTTTAAAAGAGTAAGTGATATCCTCTTGTAATAAATAGAACTTGGCATTCCACTGCATAGTAGAAGCAATATTAAATTATATTTATTTGCTAAATCTATTTGGCTAAGCTATGCTAAGTAATCATGAATGATATCTCTGTTTCATCTTAACCCTCATGCTTCCATGGACACCTGCAGGCATCCTTCTGCTGGTATTTCTCACCAAATGAAAAATCGGATCTGTCGATAAATCCCTTATTTATGGGTTCCCAGAATAAGAATAGAATATTTACTTGATAATTATTGAATGCTAAGACAAAAATTCTATGAGCTGGATATATTTAGAGGTGGGCCTTTTATTTCATTTGAAATTAATTTCTGAACTCTACGGTTGGAAATTCTTTCTGAGAAAATGGTCATGCATTTACTGGATGCTGAATGAGGCAACAGTGTGAACCCTTTGAGCCAATGAAAGCCATCACACAGCCAAAAAAGCAAGCCTGTCCCCACCTTGCTCCTCATTCCCATCCCCATGCCACGTGGGTTCTTACATAGATATTTTGCAATCTCATAATGACCTGGACTGGAGAAATAACATGGATTAAACTGGCTATTATTTTATTATTATTATTATAACTTTGTTTTCAGACAGAATAATTCCCTGATCAAGTTGAGCAAGTGGTCACAGAAGTCCATGTATTGGTTGAAGGAAATGAGTTGTGCAAGGGTGGGTAGATCAGCTTGCTAGAGTTTTCATTGACCTTGAACTATGTGCACAGGCCTCCCCAGCATCTGGAAAAGGGAGCTGATGCCTTGGAGGTGGTATATTCACATCATTTTCTCTGCTTACGTGGATCTGTAGAAAATGTTTTTGACCTGTTTTCACTTCAGTCAAAATTTAATGGATTACAGTGTTCAAGGAAAATTGCAAAAATGGCAACTATGAGCTTTATAGAAAGAAAGATGATGGTCATTTAGATAAAACTTCTATATAACTATTTTTATGTGAAATAAATTCCACCAGCTGAGTAAGTCTTTCGTGAGACATTTGACTCCAAAGCAGAGCAACCATCATCAGTCTAAGGAAGGGGAACTGCAGATGAGAGCATTTCTATGTAGCTGAGATCCAGATACAAGATGAATTTGAAGTGACACATCTTTGAGCAGGCAAGCTATTAACAAGATTGTTCTTCATCGAGGACATTCAATAACCAGATTGTCCATAACCAGATTATCTTGTGTGAGAGAGAATTTAACATTTGTCCCATGATGAAGCAGTCCAGCAAAGTAATAAAACACAGAGGCAAAACCGCGAACAGGTTAGTGTGGGAATGTTGAATAGAAGCCAATTCTGGCCCACTTTATACCTGAGTGCCAGTACTTTTGGTTTCCTCCTGTGCTTATTACTCAGATACCTTTAAAACAAGTTGTATACTAAATGTGCACAGCTGGAGTTTCTTTTCTTTCTGCCCTGATCTGTGCATGTCTTATATGTATAAATGGTGAAGCTGTATTATCCCCCAGGTGGGCCTCTTTCAGATGAGTGTTTGTAGTGTTTAGTCTTTATTTAAAGTAGTATATCAGTATATTTATACAGCTATAGGAACTCAGTTGAATTGAAGAGATTACCTTACGAATGGTATCAAGTCTGCAGTTAATTTCTAATATAGAAAGGTCCAACTTCACTGTGTGCTGTGGACCAGTCTCCAGCTCTCATTGACTGCCTTTCAATCTGGAGTAAAAGGCAAGTGTTTTGGTAATAACATGCCATAGACAGGAGAAATTAGGAGGGACTCAGTGATGTTCTGATCTGACCTAAGGTAAAAATTTCCTTTCTCCTGATTGGACATTTATGTATGGCACAGAGGGTTCAATGCTATGGGAACTCCAGAATATTTCAGTTTCAGGCATATCTCAGATTATGGTAGTCTGTAGTGCCAAAAAAGGTTGCCAAATACTTTCTTGCTGTCCTAGAGGAAGCCTGGTTCATGGGATTAATACAATTCAACAAAGACACTGGACATTAAAAGAAAATTTTGTGACCATTCAAATAAAATTCTGTAGGTGTCTTACCTTGTCTCTGCTAATCACTTTTGAATCTAAATTGTTTTAAGATCAGGCCAATTATAGATTTATAATTATATAGCAGGTTAATGGAGACAAAATTAAGTTTGTAAAAAAAATAATATTTGCAGATAGTACCAATGTATCATCTTTAATTGCAAAAATGTGCCTTTGCTGTAAAGTTTGTATGTGCTCCCAAATAAACTAATTTTTCTCTGCTGAAGCAACATCTTGTTGGTATAACTGCATCTATATTAGAGTTCTACTAGAGTAATAATATTGAGAGGTAAATGTCTACTATCATTCTTACAGCAAGAGATCCTATATTGGAAGATGTCTGTTTGCAAATGCTGGAGAAACAGAAAACCTGGAAACGGCCTTATAGATTAGGGAAAGGCTCAGCAATTTGTGGCTTTTCTAAAAATGTGTAATTTGCTATGTCATAATGATGGTCAGTACCTGATACATTGGAAGGAAATAAAATCTCGAATAGTGTTGTAACACAGCAAATGTTTGCAGTTTGGGATTTTTCTATTATGTTTTGAAATATATTCTCTGCTTCAGCAGGTAGTCTGCCTGTCATAAGCATGAATATTGGTAGTCCTTGTAATTTTATTCTAATGATACTTTTCATAGAAAGAATCCTTTAAAAATCAGTATTTGCCATAACAATATCCTGTAGCGGGGAATGCCACAAATGACTGCTGTAAGTCAATGTGAGAGTGATGGGGAGCTATCGCTTACTTCTTTATATGAATACTGTTATTTCAATAAACACCTTATTTTGCATTACTACAATTGCAACTAGCATCATGCAACAGTATTTTTTTCCTTCTTGGCAAATCTCTCATGAATAGTTTTCTCTGGGTTTTTTTGGTATCTTTGGCAAAATTCACAGTAAAATTGACTTAGGTAATAGCTTGATAACGTAACTGTTTGCTTTTTATTGGGTGTTGGTGTACAGATGCTAATTTCAGGTTTACATCTGGTGATTGAGTAGGGTGGCTTGTGAGGGAAGGAGGAGCGTCACTTTCTGCGTGGCACAGAGGAGGGGGTGTTTCCTCACTATCTTCTGTGACAGACTGCCTCAAAACAGTGGGAGGTTGGGGGGGCTACAAAAAGACAAGGCTGGTCAGCTACAGAAAAGAAAACAGCATGGTAACGCTAACAAGTGTGGAGACAGAAATTTCATGATGGAAAATCATTGTGCTGGAAAGTGCTGTTTTGACGAAATTTAAATGTTCTTTGGAAACATGTCGATTTTGCCATATTTTCTGACAGAAACCCGACAAGCTCCCTGCCAGCTCACCCACCTCCCCAACAGCTTGCCTGGCAGCCCTGGGAGACCCAGCTCCCGTCAGGGCTCCCAGAGCTTCCAGGCTCCCTGCTGCAGATGCTAGGAGCTTGCAAGAGCCCTGGCTTCGGATGTTGCCAAGCACCCAGTTGTATGGCAAAGGGCCTCGGAGCAGGGATACCAGGTCTCTGGGCAGCATGGGGTGCCTCATCAGTTTCTTCTGAAAAATTGCAGCGATGGGGTGGTTTGCTGGGTTTGGGGTTTTTGTTTTATTTTGTTTTTTGGTGGTTTTTTTTTTTTTACTTTTTTTGATTCTTTTTTTTTGACTTTTTACCCCCTCCCTCCCCTTATATTCCCAGCTGAGATTTCATTATCCTTGTTCCCTGGGAATGCTTGAAATTTTTAAATTTTATTCTGCTTTAATGTTTCAGACTTTCCCACAGAACTAGAGTTCCAGGTCCTGATTGGCTCTGAGCCTCCCCCTTCTCCCTGGGAAAGCCTTTTGGTATTCACCTGAGGAGAATCAGGCTCTTCTTACCCAGCAAAGAAATGGCTGTACCTCAGTAGCACAACTGAACCCTCAACTGATTTATTTAAAAAGCTCAAAGGGGTGGGGGGAGAGTATTGCTAACAGGCAAAATGTTTTGTGGGACTGTGATACCTCAGGATGAGAAAGCTACATTGCCCTGCCAAGAGTAAATATTTCTGTCATATTTTGGTTTTATCACTACATGTGTGTGGGTGGATGGAAGCAGCTCGACAGTTTTGTTGCTGTCATATTTTCTATTTTATGTTTATTTTTGTTTAAAACGTTGGCATTGAGTACAGAAGCCAGGAGGGGGAGACACCTAAAAGAAAAGCTCATTATATTGATCTTTTCAGGTTGTTTTTGTTCTTAGCACAGTTGCTGTCAGGTTGGTCAGGATGGGGGAGTGTTGTTATGAGCTGCTGGGATGAGTCACAAAATTTTCAGCTGTAAAAGTCAAGACTTTGTTTTCAGTTGTAAACTCATAATGAATGGGAGCCAGGTGTGCAGTCTTTGATTTAGCCACTGCTCAGGGCTTGTTGCATTTATTTTTCTTTAGTTGTGCAATGGCGAGACTGACTTGGCTATATAGTCTGTTTAATGTTATGTATTATATTTCTTTGGTTTCTTCCTCAATCATTAATGAATTCAGAAAATACAGGGAAATATATAAATAGCTGCCAAGTGTGAGGCAGATAAAGCTTCATAGAATGTAAAGTTATTCTAGTTTCAATCTTTCTTTCACACACTCTCTCCTCTTTCATCCCTTTCCCCTCACATTACCAACCATCTGATTCTTCTACTCATAGTATGTCTTTGTATCTGATTCAAGGCTCTAATCTTTTCTGCTGAAAAGATTAGTCACTTAAAATATCACTAATGGGATGATACTGGTCTTCGATTCTTAGATGCTCTCCCAGCCATTAGAGATTCCTAACATCAGGCAGGATTTTTATGAGTCGGCTTCTAAGGCACATGTGAAGAGACTTTCTGGTAGCTCTGTGTAAATACAAAGAAGAGACAAGCCAAACAGCAGATACTGTGTGAAATCTTAATAGTCCTCTGTGGCAGAAAAGCACTATACGTTTGGTTCATATCTGAGTCATATTTTGTAGACAGTGTCCCAGGTAGAAGCAGCAGTGTTGCCACTCACCCTGGGCAGCCCGGCTGAAATGATCTTTTAGCGGTTGCTCCCATGTGCAGATAGGAGTTTTGGCTGTCACTGGAGGATAGTTGAAATCCTGATTTGTTTCATCCTTATGTTGTCTTTGAAGGGGGTCTAAGCAAGTTAATCTCCCTGGGGGGATGCACTCGGATACATTCATTCTGGAGCAAGAAGCTGCAGCTCTTCGATGTTGTAGAGATGCAGGAAGGAAGGCAGTTGCAGATTTCTTCCAGCTCTGTTTACCTTTCATAAGTACACAGGGACTGACCACAATCTGACTACAAGAGGCTAGTAATTCAGTGAGGAACAACTCTCAGACACCAATCCAGCTCTGTCTGCCTGGCCTGAAGCACTGTGTTTGTACGTTAGTGAATTTTGTTGTTGCTGTTTTTATCTAAATATTTTACAAGACCAGTGCAGCTTTTGTGGTATCTGCAAAACAAAAGGAGCCTATGCTTGTAATATTAGTAGAACTGATAAAGATTTAGTTGCTCTGGCAGAGCCATGTGGAAAATCTTGCACAATGCCTGCCTAAGCTTTGTCTGGCTCTAGCTAATGTCTCCCACATACATGAGCATTAAATGCATTTATGAATATTTAAAAATAAAAATGTTGGCAGTTAAGCAGGAAAAATTATTTGTCATCTACACAATTTGTCATTAATCAAATAATAGAACAGGGAGGAAAAGATAAAAGAGCAACAGAATGATACTAGTAGGTTTTTTCTTTTGTTTTCCTTCTTGCTGCAAATTTCAAAACTTGTTGAATCTGTCCTCTTCATGCCCCCTACAGCTTCTTTCCTCCCTTTGTCCTTGGTAGCACTGAGCAAAGATTATTTCTAAGGTATTTCTCAATGGTGGTTAATATATCTTAGAAAGTGAGATTTACTTCACTATTTGGTCTATCTTCCATCCTCCAAAATCTCAGCGTGAAACTCACCGAAGGAAAGACCCATTACCTGGATCATACAGTTAGCATTTAAAAGGTTTAGAAATACCTAGACTAGGTGCTAGAGATAAAACTCCAATCTAAATGCAAGTTTTCTGCTCTCTCTTTCTGTGAAAGCCTCGCAAGCTCACAGTGTGTGTTGAATCCTAACCCAGTGCACAGCTCAAGTAGTTGCACATCAGCATCTGTGTGAGAGAGAAGATGGGGAAAAAAAATTATGGTCCAAAAGGATAGTGAATCCACTCTGCACTTGCTTTTGCTTCAAGTTTCCGTGATCTTTTTGCCACCACTGAAATGAGCATGTAGAGAGATGATCAATAGAATCACACAAGGTTCCTCTAGAGAAATAGCTTGTTCTTAATCTCTGTTGTTCTTGTTCAGTAGCTCTCCTGCTTAGACAAGAAAAAACCCACCAGTCATATCTCCGCACACAGTGAGATAAGTGTCTTGCTAAGAAGCAGAGAACAGCTTTTCTCTCTGTTTGATGCCAGGAGGCATCCCCAGGGAGTGTGCTGGTCGAGGTTGGGTTGTTGCTTCTTCTCTCAGCCCATTCCAGTTCTGCCTTCTGGTCCAAACTGAGCTCTTCAGCTGCTTCTTCTCTGTACCCTGATTAGCAATCATTCATTTTCACATGAGGCTCTTTGGCATTCTAAGTCCTACACTGTGTCTTACGCCAGATACCCGTATGATGTTACATGCAATCGTGCAGTTACAATTTCACATGAGAAGATGACTTAGACATCAGTACTGGTTCCTGCATCCTGCTTGTGATCCCCTTCTATAGCAGAACTGCTTTAATAAAACTGACCACCTGTTGCTTTGGGGCATGGGGTATGGGCAGGAGAAAGGGCAGTACTTTCTGGACCAACGCAAACTGAAAAATGTGAATCAGAGTGAGATTTACAGCACGTTTTTGTAAGTTTTACTGCTTATACATTTCTCTCAGTAGCGTGGAAGTGAAATGTAAAAAATGTTGCCATGTGAAATTCCTAATGGATTCCTTAGAAAATAATCTGTTCTTCCCAGCCTTGTTTGATGTTAGGTGTTTATACTTCATTATTTTATTTATTTATTTATTATTTTATTTTATTTTATTTTATTTTATTCATTTTTATTTTCTTTTTGGTTTCCTGTTATTGATGTCGTGTGGACTAAGACTATAAAAGTGATAATTTAAGGGCAAATCTACATCTGAAAAGTCAAAATCATTAGTTGCCCCTTACCAAGGGAATATAATATAGGGAATCATGGACAGTTTACTGCTAGTTGTGTTATGTAGCTCTCTAGCGTGAATAAGAGAGGAGAAAAAAAAAGGCAGGGGTATTAAAAATAAACATGCCTCACTGGGGACGAAAGAGCGGAAGGTCAGAACAGCTTGCTAGTCTGCATGGTTGGCTTTCTGTTCTCTCATGGCAAACAGTACTGTAAGTAATGCCTGTTTAGTCCTTGGAAGGAAAGTATCAGATGGTCCTCTATGATACCATGATTTAGACATATTTTTCCCCCCTCTGAGGAAGAACAAAGGATGTAGAATGAAAATGCACCCTCTTACCCCTTACATGAGACAACACCCATGGCTGCATGCTTTTACAAACATATATTGAGTCACTTCACTCATAGCTGGAAACTGTGCAATGTGATTTTCCTGGGACTCTGCAAAGTAGTAAAGTTCTTAACCAACCTGTTAGTTCATGCATATTACCATATTTTAAGAGTTCATTTCAAGGAATACACACACTGCCATCCTTCAGTGGTAGTTGTACGTTTGGTGGTCATGCTTTGCAACGTAACCAGGTATGGTTCATTGAAATTTTTTACTGTTGCTGAAAATGTGTTTACAGGTGAAGAATAAGTGCTATTTTTGCCAGTTGGGGTTCCATCTGCAAGCTCTCTTTGCTCCACAAGATTTTATCTTTGTGCTATAATAAATAGCTCCAGTTAGCTATTTGAATTGGTCCTGTTGCTTAAAAGGGCATTGATTTGTTCCCCTTAAATAAGCTGAAGCCAAGGGTCTTTTCCACTTATTGTCAGTGGGGTCTGTTGATAATATTTTCCTTTCAATTCCCCCTCATATTTTTTTATTAAAATGTGTCTGTAGTAATATAGAAACAAGGATAGAAGGGAAATTTCACTAGTACATTTTGAATGGTTTCCTAAATCAAAATTTCTATAGCTATGAAACTGAATGACAATAATTTTCAACGAATCTAAGTCAAAACACAGCTTATATATGAGTACTTGCACTGCTGAATGTATAAAAAGATCATAATGAGATGAAAGCACTATCTTAAACCTGCCTGCTCTCAAGGATGCGAAGAATCATAGAACAATTTAAATTGGAAAACATCTCTGGACATCAACTGGTCCAAGCCTGCTCTTAAATTGGAACCAGCTGGGTTCAGGTTGCTCAGGGACTTGTCCAATCAAGTTTTGATCGGGAACGAGGATGGAGATTCAGTAATCTTTCTAGACAACTTTAGGTCTATGTTAGCATCTTATTTTACATCAAGAGTGTGTTTTTGAGGCATATACCCTAATTATCTCTACTCATTGCACTTGAATTTGCTTTCTGGAGTGGTCTTGGAGGCATGAACTGGATTCTTTTCAGTAGATTGAACTGGAAAATGTGCTCCAGGAGAACACGTAAACCACTCCAATTGCTAATTGGCATTCAGTCCACAAGACCAAACTAGATCCCAGTCCAGGCTAAGCTAGTCTTAAGTAAATTAGTCCCCTCAAAACATGTATCGTGCACCTTGGATCCCCAGTGCCAAGAGTTTCACATTATGGATCCTTTCCTAGTGTACCACATTACTTGCTATGTTGATGCAGGCCAGTTTATGAAAGGAATTTGGAGAAATTAAAAAGAATTTGTTACAGCTCCTGCTGACTAGTTTGGTTCTTTGGCTTGGTGGTTCCTGTTCTAAATCCTGACTGCATACTTATGCTAATATTTAGTTATGTGTTTTTGAATTAGATAGATATCATTGTTACTAATTTTACTTGGTGGAAACTAAGGTATATGCAAACTTACATAACAAGTTGTGTCCAATCTAGGAATTTTATTATCCATAAACTATATTTATGCTGTCTGTACAGTGGTATAAAGCACCCTTCAACTATTTAAGTTTTCTCATGTACATAAAGAAAAATAATTTCATTTATAGGCTTAGAATTTTTGGATCCATTGATGGCTTGTTAGCTTTTTTTTTAATTATTATTGTATTTATGGTATTGAGAACAAACATAAGGATCAGAAATTCTTCTTTAAGCTGAAGAGAAACAGAGAAGGAGAGTGACTGCTCCACATTTTTTGTGCTTTCTGTGTAGCAGATCAAGATGGGTATCAAGAGCCATTCTTGGAGGGAGCAGTATCATTGTTGCTAGATCCAATCATGGAGTTCTTTTTTTTCAGAGAGTAAAATCATTTTGTAGTGGGATGAAAAGACCTTGGGCACAATGACATCTCTGACCATGCTACTGAGGAGAATCAAGGCAGGCTACCCAGGATGTCTTAAGTCCTAGAAAAGTCTCCTAATATCTTTATTAACCTATATGATCATAGAGCCTGTAGGCTACTGAACAAAAATGTGTGTGGGGAAAAAACAAGCAGTCCACCCCAACTGAGGAAAAAAATGTATAAACTGGTGCAGCTTGTCTCACTGTTGCACAGGAGATTGCAGAGCCTTGTGAAACTAATCCTGCATTGCTTAGGAGCTTCTAGGATTAATTGATTTATTTGGTTTTTAACTCTTTACAAATGTTAACTTAGATGCACTGACAGAATACATGATTTCAGTAACATCTCTCTTTGGAAAAAGATTAACATTATAGATTATAAGAAAAGGTAAAGGAAAATAAGATTGACGATAAAAGTCTGAGTTCTGTACAAGAGCTGAAAGCACTATGTGATTAGTCTCCTGTGTTGGAGTTGTGTGTTTTTAAGGATAGATACAAAATTACTGTAGCAGGTATTGTTGAATCAGAAAATTGACTGAGATTTAATACAGAAGAAAAGAACAGTTAGAAAGGAACAGACAAACTAAATTAAGAATAGGACACTGGTAATACTAGCAATAATTAGTCTGGAAAGAGAAATTGTATGACAGGACAGTGACAGTTTAGATGGCAGTTAAACAATAAAAGGATACATTTTCTTTTCAGTGTAGGTGTGTAAGCCCCATTAATGTTAATGGAAGATACACACACAATGAGAGAAAATACTCCTTAAGGAAGCTGGGTAATTCCATTCTTAGTGTATTTTATAGGACTGTTAGTAAAAGTGGAGTAGGAAACGATCCTGTATATATATGAAGAGCCCTGTGAACGAGCCAGATTTTGGATAATGGGGGAAAATGATAACTAGGATTTTAAGGGTTTGGGGGCAGGTATTATGGATTGAAGAGGCAAGTTCTAAGAGCTTCCTTTTTCCAACTGGCATTAATTTTCCTGAGTTCAGCTTTAGCCAGCTGCTCTTCATCCAGGTGCTGATTTTGGCTGGAGCATTAGGAGGATAAATGCTATATCCTGTAAAGCATGAAGGAGTATATTTGCATACTCTTTTATGTTTCCCAGAGAATTCAAAATATATGGTGTAAAATAATGACAGTATCATGTCAATCAACACACTAAGTGTCAGAAAATCTGCAGCATCATTGACTTTCTTTGTCAACAGAAGAACTCTTGACATTATGATCCAATTGGTGCTTTGTTTGGTTGAATTATTTAGGAATGGTGTTTTGTATCTAAATACCAACAGTTATGAACCTTACTAGACTTACTAATCATCAGAGAGAGACTGAGGCTTCCATGATGTACATATCAAAAATTAAACACTACCTGAGAGTTAGTGACTGAGCCCCAAGGAGTCATTCGTTAAAACCCATATTGAGGAGAAATCCAGTGCTGTGCTTTATAGCTCAGCCAGCTCTCTCTGTTAATCACTCTTCTACATTCCTTATTGAATATATGTTATTTTGTGCATTAAAAAAAAAAATACAAAGAATTCCTGTTTCTCAGTGAAGATGTATTTGAGCTTAAGACTGTCATTGGGACCATGAGGTAGTGTGTTTCCCTATAGGAAAAATGCTCATATAATTTTATTTTTATTTTTATAATTTACTCTACCAGAGTAGACAGAACTGACTCTGAAGTTATGGATTAATACGCGTTTTGATGTAATTAAGCTATTTCAGGTACCTGACAACAGTCTAGCCAAGTAAACAGAGAACAGTCTGCAAACACCTACTGAAGATGGTGAATTGGTATGTTCATGCCAGTGAATACCAATTAATGCTTGAGAAAGTGTAAATCTAGCTTTCCTATTTCTATGTTAGCCATAGGCAGTGCTGTCTCTGCAATCTGCACATATGTTTGTCCTGTAATGCTAGTGTTTTAATCAGGAAAAATTAAAATTTCTGCTGGAAGTCAGACAAAAACAAAGGAATATTTTCTGAAATTTCTGTAAAGCTTCCAGTAGAGTTGTGTGCAACCTATGCATATAATAAAATATCTTATCACTCTCAAATTCTGATCTTCAAAACCAGTTCCGTTTTGAACTAGGAAGGGATCGCTCATCAGAAATTATAAAATCGGTACGTAGATTGTGAAATAAATGGTTGCACTTGCTGAGAACAGAGAAATTTGGGTAAGCAAGTGGTAGAATCACTGTAATGTAAGAACAGTTCTGGAGAATGGGCAACAATTGTCAGCAGAGAGATTCTGTGATCCCAGGCAAATACTATAGAAAGCTATTTTGATTAGGTAGGGTTGAGAAGATGTGCAGGGTCTTCATATATGCATATCCTTATGTAGCATTTTTATGGTAGTCTCTGAACATTACATGTATATGAGTGTGAAATTACAAATAAAAAGCTCTGAGGTCCCTTAATTATAACTTTTTTGAAAGTGTGACTTAGTAGTACTCTTTAATGATAGTAAGTATTAGGTAGGGAGAACATAGGGTCCTAGATTCCTAGTGACAAGCGGAAATTGTCTTTGGGACTAGATTCAGTGCTAGCCCCTTTGAGTGCAATACAGTTGAAATCAGTAAAATTGAATTTGCTGGTTACAGCGATGAATCTAGCCCTAGGATTTTTTAAAACTATTTGTTTCAGCCAATGAAGTAAGCGATGCTGCATGTTTATCCATGCACTCATAAAATTGTTGTATTATTTGTTGTTCATTTTTCTCTAGCACCAATCTATCTACCTATTGAGCCATAGGGTATCGTTCCAATGGCCATACCTTAAGGAATGTCTGCACAGAGAAGTATTGTTATAAATGAAAAAATATGAGTTTAAAATGTATAGGAAGACAGCATATAAAATCTTAAACTTTAGCAAGTATTCAGTGAAGAAGTGGGAAGGAAGGGTTAGTGTATAAGTGTGCAATGATCTGTGCTTAATGAGCTAAAGGTTCATACACGTGTTAAAGAGGAATTGTGTAGTATAAGGACTAGCAAGGGATTTAAGACAGACTTAATAATAATAATAATGAATCTGGGGCTCATCAGCACAGAGTCCATGGCTGATGTGTTGAAAGGCACAGAGAGCTCTAAGAGGTGTCACCAGCAGAGAAGTAGAGTCACTCTAAGATCAGTGACAGTCACTGTATAAAACATCAGGTTTTGTCATCTTTCCCCCTTATCTTGAAGTTGATGCTTTGGGGGACAACTGAAATGATTTCCAATGTTAAGAATATTGTGACAAGTGTCTGAAAAGTTTATCATGAGAAACATGGTCTTTTCAGAGAGGATAAAATGCTGAGCTGATAATACAGACACAAACTGGTGAAGGAGTAGTTTTATTAGACAAAACAAAATAAAGTGGCATAAGGTTTTTGAGGTGAATCCAGGACCACATGTTGGGAGTTTAGCAGTAAATGCTGGGAATTCAGGCAGAATTATTTAATATAATACCATAGCTGTAAGTATATGAAGCAAGTTGCCAAGTTGGATCATTACAGCAAGCATTAAAAATAAGTGTAAGAGACAGCTAGACATTTTTATGGAAGGGGAGGACACTAAAGGGTGTAGTGACAAAGCAGCAGACTTTTTGAGCTAAGCAGTCTTTTCCTATCCAGAAATTTTTTATGTCCTTTAACACTCATTTTCATTATAGTTCAGAGGCATAATTACCTTCATTTTCATCAGTCTGTTAAAGCTAACTGGATTTTTCTTCATTTTCCTGGTTACTGATGTAAGGTATCTGCAAGTAGAATTATGTTATCTTAATATCTCTGTAAGAACACTATCACTACTGCTAAGGCCTCAAAATCTGGTCTCCTTTAAAGAAAATATGTCTTTGGCAGGGTCCCTGGAAGATGCCTTTGATATAGTGTTATACCAAAATCTTAGATAAAATGATCCATCTTGTAAAATATATATATATATATACACATACACGCGTGCACACACATACAGTTTTTTAAAAAGAAACCTATATGACATCTTTTTCATAGATGTTGCAGATAACTACATTCCACTGGAATAAAAACTTCTGAAGGTACAATTTGCTGATACAGTCCCTTAACTTTTAAATTGGAAAATATGTCAATTTTGAGCAGAATTTTCAAAAGCACATATGAATGTGACTTAGGGATTTTCATAGGTCCTTCAAGACCTCATAACTTACCATATCAATAGCAATGCAACAGAATAAAATGGGGCTTAACCTCAGTCTGTTGAAGGAAGTTGATGCTATGCTGAGTGCTAATTAGGTCTGGTTCCTTTACCCCACGGTCCCTGCCCACACATACATTGCTAGGAATGGCATAATGTAGCCCTAAAGCTTCCCTGCTTTACTTTGCTGTCATGGTCTACCGTCTCAACCCACGCAAGAGCAGCTTAGTAACTTAAGGCTGCATTTGTGATTCTTGCTGTGTTTATTGAAATATCTCTCATCACTTACAGTGGTGCAATATGTGATGTTACATATAATTCAGGTACTACTGAAGGCCTTTGCGGGGAAGAAACTGCAGGTCTGATAAAAAGCCTATTTCTTGCTGAAAAGTTCAGCTTGCGGTAAACAAAGACTAAATTATGTTTAAAAAGTCAGCTATTTTTCTTAAGCTTATGCTTTTGTGCCTATTGTCCCAGCTAGAAATAGCTCAACCTGTCTATCACTGACATAGTGAATCAGGAAGAAATTTGTTCTTCATAGTGAGAAACAACAGCCTGATGGATAGAAACAGCTGTAATAACAGTATTAGTCCAAATTTCCTGACCTAGCATAGAAGGCTGTAAAGCAATCAGAAGAGGAAAAGAGGAGAGAAGGCAGGAGAGGTAAATTGGCATCCTCCCCATGCAGATGGCTCCAAATCAGGAGAGAGATTTTATCCCTCTTAAAACAGCAAGATGGAAATGTGTTTCAAAGTCAGTGAAACCTTGTCTTTATGATTCAAACCCAAAAAATTTTGGGTTTGGATACCACCCATCACCACAACAAACAGAAAAAGTGTTTCTGAGCAGACGGGTAGTTCGGGGGTTGTTTTTCTGTTTAATTTACTGCCTGCCTTACTTCTCCATCCAGTGCATGCTCATAAGAAATATATGCAGATCTGGACTTGATTCCAACTTTGTAAGGATTTCCAGTATGACACAGGCGTTTAAAAGTAAAGAGTGCCTTCTGTGAAATGGATATACCTAACTAGATTATGTAAAATTGTCTGCTGTTCTCGAAGGCTTAGCCTTCTGTTATTAGACAATTAATAGACAAAAGTACTCAGTAGTCTTCCCCTTCCAGAGCATATTTGATTGTTTCTTTTATGATAGTATTGCATTAACTGATCTAATTTCTGAAAAATAGCCAAGGATATGTTTGGTTGTACTAGTAAGGCAGACTTCTGGTAGATTCCAGTGGTGATATCACTGGTACAATGGTGGCTCTAATAAAATCTAATGACAAATATCTTTCCTAAAATAAATGAGCAAAGATAATATGACCTAGTATTCATGTCATCTTATCAATTTTCCGTACTTCTTATTAGGACCTCATGTAAATCCTGAAGAAAGATGACAGATTTCACACATTAGTCATGGCAAAATGGTAAATTTCACAATTAGTCATAGACTATTAGAAAAAGATCTAGGAATCTAGTTAAAGTCACTTTTATAATTAAAAGAGCTACTTAATATTGTCTTTACCTTATAATAAATTTGAATATGAATACAGAATTTCACCTTATAATCAACACTTGAATTTTTAATTTCAACATCAAGCACAGAGCACATCTTTTTCAAACACTTGAGATATTTATTTCTGAAGAAGAATTTAATTTGTCCTATATACATGCCAGTTGGCAGCAGTGCCAGAAGTGCAATTACTGTAATAAAATCTGTGTTCTTTCATCGTACAACAAAGTATATAATACTAAGTTTGGAAGGTTACTGCAGTTTTGTTTAGACTTGACCTTAAAAAGCCCTGAATTGTATACTTATATATCAGACTAGTTTTGAAATGACCCCAAAATTTATAGTTATTTTATCAGTTCGGTACAGAAACTGTAACAGTTTCCTAGCCTTCAATTTACTTTACTGTTTGTGCCACTAGATCATTTGTTCTCCAATTTGTAATTTGGAAAGATCAAAGACTACTGACCTTAAGCATCTTTTTTTACTGCATTGACTGTGGCAATGGCATACGCCGAGAGTTGTAACCGAGTATCTTCTTCAGCCTCTTCCTTTCTCGGATCATGAGGATCGTTTTTCCAGCTCGTCTTTTTTGACAGTTTGGGTCCTTGCCATCCACTTATGACATTTTTAGTTAACATCATTATACGTGTATGCAAACAATTTTAAAAGATGATGTAGTTTTGGTTGGTTTGGTTTTTAGACAACTCGTGACATCTTAATGGGACTTTATTTTCGAAGAGAAGCAATGTCGCATCTTGAGACACATAAGGGGAACCAAAAAAAGAAAAGTTAAAGTATTAAAGTACAGACACTTCGTCCTCTGTTCTTTCTGCTTTCTGAGACATTGTATGTGCTACTGGGGCAAAACCCTTACAAGCACAATTGCAATTTTAGAAATGGTGTTACTGTTAGTCAAAACGTGCAAGGATCCAAAGAGTAATCAGACTTTGCATTCCAGCTGCATAGACTGGATTTATTTCATAGATTCATATATAGAGGAGCATAAAAGCAAACCCTGGTCACTTGGTTTGATGTACTGTAAGAGCTAGGACTACTCATTACTGTGTATTGTTTTCTAGTATGCTTCTAGATGTCTAAGGCAGGCACACCCTATAGTGCACTGTTGCATTTTCCAGGCATTCCTCTTCATTCAAAGTTGTTATCTTCTTTATGGTTAGTTTGCAAGTACAGTATCTAAAAAGCATTACAACAATGTTGTGGCAAACTGCGAAAAGTGACAATATTGGACGTCTGTCTCAGCCGAGGTTTATTTTGTGTTATGTACAATTATAACTGCTAATAAAAGCAGTAGTTCATATAAATGAGTTATGAATGAGCATAAGGATGTTTAGATAGCTATTGATGGGAAAATGCTATTACTCACAGCTTAGATGTCCTCCTATTCAGGTTGGTGACTGTATGAATCCCACTGGTAGGAATTTTTGCAGAGTTCAAAAGGCCAAGAAATTTTAGGGATTGATATTTCACTCCTTTCAAGAAGGTGAAGGGGTTTGGGTGGGCTCTAAGGGGCTTTTTGGTAATAGTGACTGCATGGAAAAAGAATAGATCTAACACTGGGAAGAAGTTGTCCCTTTCCCTCCTCCCCACCCCTCCCATTATACAGAGGAAAGTTTGACTGCTAAAATTTAAATTAGCAAAAACTAACTACATTAATTTCTCTCTCTTTAATTACATTTCAGTATACTTGTTGAACTCTTCTGATGTGTACCTCAATAATAGTCCTCCTTTCTATTTCTTAACCAAAATAAAATATTTTGGAGGAAAAAAGAAAGAGGGAGAGATTGAATCCTGGAAGCAGCAGAGAGTCCATTCTGGAGTCGAACTCTTACCAAATTAGCTGCTCGCTTGTTGGAAACTTGGGTGAATACTTTACAGCAGCTCCTGTTTAGTTTCTCCACAATTAAATTGTCTCCCCCTCTATCTCTGTATTCTGCTTGTTAGGTTTGTACAGGTTGCTGGTTGCAAGGGAATTGAGTTGGTGAAAGTAAGCCAAGTAAGAGAATGTATGCGTTTACTTCCCTGTGGGGTTGATGCAGGCACCAGGATAGCAAAAGTAACTTTCATGTATAGCACAGTTTAAAGACTCCTCCTGTATGTTTAGGGGATCAGTGGGATGACGTGGGCCTGTTTTGCCTTTCTAAACACATTGCAAGTTAATATTTTCTGTATTTGTATGATAAGAATTTGGTATAGTGAATGAAAAGAAAGGTACCTGAAAGACTGATGGAATCTTTTAAGAACAAATTTGGACAGTACAGAAAAATTTATTCTTTTGGGCACAATGTCCTATGCTGCTGAAAGAATTTCCATACAGGAACTTATTATGAAAATCAGATTTGATAGACAAACGTTCATGACTGTGATACAATTTTAATGTAATACATCAAAGTTAAGATATTCCAGTTACATATCAGGTATTAGCAGCTTTTAAAGAGAGTATGAAAAAGACGGATATCAGAGATTATTATTTTTAAAAAATAATTGAGAATGTAATCAAAACTGTTGCTCCTGATCTGCTCTCCGGTTCACTGAAATATGACGTACGTCCAAGTAAAAGAATAAAAGAAAGCTCTGCACAGAATCCAAGCAATTTTTCAGTGAATCAGTAACATTAGTGAAACTTTTGATTCATCTTGTAATCCTTCTACATTACATGATATATGTTGTACACCCAGTACTTGAGAGTGTTAGACAAGACCTGTTAGTAATTTCATGAAAATGAGTAGGATGTATTTGAACATTTGCTTGATTCAGTTTCTGAACTCATTGCAAATACTATGCAAGTCAGGAGATAAGAGGAAGAAGGGTCACTATGCTTTGATTTTAAAAGAAAGGCTCAAACTGAAATTGGGAGCTAAAGATTACGTACCTTTATAGGGCTGCCATGCTTCTATCTGAAATTCCAGAAATATGCACGTACAGACACTTATTTTATAAAGTGTTGGCAATCCATCACTTCCAGAAAACATCAGATCAATTTGTAAAAACAAGGTTTTTATTGCACTATACTATGCCTCAACAAATCACCTGTGCAGCGCTTATGCAGCAAAATTCAGTGTTCCCTTGAAATGTGAGGCTTGCTGTGCCAGCACTGTACAGTTAACCTGCATATAGACTATAGAAATGTCTGGCATTTCTGTGTATGGCAGTCATGGAGCAGATACTGTACATAGCTGTAAGCAAGATGTCATGCATCTGGAAATCCACAATAAATTCAGAAAGGCTTCAGATTCTCCCCCAAAAATATTTTACACAGAAAAAAAGAATATCCCCGAGGAAGCCCTGGATTCAATTGCAAGTAAGCAATTAAGAGAGAATCTGAGCAAACTATGTTTGAAAATCTCTGATTCAGGGATCTAAGCTGTGACAGAAAGTATCCTTCTTTCATCCGTTAACGTATTTGGTATTAGAATTTTCAATTGTTACAGCATATTCTCCAAATAGACTGTAGCATCTACACCTAAGTCTTCATACTGCCGTTTGCTAGTGAGCTAAGAAGAAAAAAGATGTTTTTGAAATAATCTTAGTGATTGTAAGGTGTAGATAGCAGTCCATAAAAATACAGTGAAAAAAACCTTTATGGAAATTGATTTTCTTGTTATCTTTCTTTGTATTGCCTTCATACCAGAGGGAGGGGAAAGTGTTTTTCAGTTTCAGGTTTTGTTCAAAATTAATAAATCTCTTTGGTCTTTTATTTCTGCTGACCTGACTTATCAGTTCACTCGTCTCTGCTTTGCATGAGATTTTGTTATTTCTTTAAGCTTCCCAAAGTATGGCGTGTCTGTTGCTGCTGCAAAAGAGACAAAGAATGCACTGGATGACAGGGCTCTGCACTTGTACAATACAGTCAATGCTAAACAGGAGTTAATGCTATATTATATACTCTTCAGATAAACGTAGATTAAGTGTTAAATATAAATTCATGTTTCAATAGGGATGGCAACAGCAGCCCACAATTACTTCTTCTTACCACCCTTCTGTCATTGATCTTGTAAGCAAAAAGTTTCACTTTTGGTGCATCTGTTCCATTTCTCATCCAAATATTTCTTCCCTTTCCTGGGATGCTATATACATCAACTTGCCCTTCCTACTTTCCAGTACTTCATTAATAAGCACTTTTTTGTGGGGGGTGGAGAATTAGCTTATACAACAGAATTGCCACTATTCTATAGACTGTTTTCTCCAGGTTGTGCCCTGGAGCAAGTCTACTAGACAGGACCTCTAGTCTGGAGTGCCAGCACTTGAATATCTTCTACTTATTATTTGGAACATACATCATCTAGGGTAGAGGTAAATTTTTCTTCTGTATTTTTTTCAGCACATTGTACAGAGGTTTTGTGGCCTCTGAGTATGGCTCTGGGATCCAGTTTAGTAATCATCTTAATTATCCAATTACTTTTTCACAAAAAAAAAAAACCCTCAGCTTTATTCAAACGTTTAAAGCCTTACAAAATTTATACAAGAGTGGGCATGTGTAGTACAATTAAAGCAGCAAATAAAAAAGTGTGTAGTCTTCCTCCTTTTAAAAGCTCTGACATTTCTCATTTTCTTCTGTATTGGAGAGCTAACTGCTTTATTGTAGGAGGAATCAAGCCTAGCATGAAGCAAAAGGCAAAGACGGAACAAGATGATGCCTCAAAAGAATTGAAGGGAGAGGGAGAACTTTTTCATGCTAGTGCTCAAATAGGCCTTACTACCTTAGGGCGTTAATTACTGCTTCAAGAGACACTCTTTGCTGAGCAGCTGCAGTAGTAGCAATTATTATTATTGGCAATTTTTTCAGAATCAAAAGTTTCTATCTCAGCATAAACACAATGGGGTTACCTTTAAAAGCTAAATTCAACTGAAAGGTACTGGAAACATCCTGAAAATGTAGTCTAAGACAAAAGGAAGAACAGTTGCTTTGCCCGAACTTGGACAAATTCTTGTGTCCCTGAGTAGCAGATTTCCTCTCTCTCTAAAATAACAGTATTGCCTAAAAAATAAAAATAAACAAAACAAAAGAAGCAATCAATCAAAAATATCCTTGGCTGATGGAACTCGACCCTAACACAAACCAGTCTACTCTTCACTTGCCCCTTAAGGTCAGAGTTGAAGTGGGGGCCAGCTTTCACTGTTGCTGTCTAGCCAGTACCTGCTCTGTGGATAAATATATTCTCCAGAGCTGTCAATCAGGAAATGCTCCCTGAATTCACTCAAAAATAATCCAGCAGTTCTGGAGCAAGAGAAAAGATGCTTTTGTCCAGCTGCACTATTTTCAAATGCATTTCCTGAAATGAGGATAAAATTGCATATAATTGTTTATTAAAGCTGAATCTTTCAGTTGTTCAATTCACTCTGCAGATTAATACACAGTATCTGTTTTTATAGTGATCTTTTAGTTGCTGTGTTTTACAGTAAAGTTGTGGCTGTGTTTATTATTTAATGCCCAAACAGAATGAAAAACTGGGGGACTGGTGTTTGGCAAGCCGCATGGTTCTGTGGGCTTTCTACGTGTGAGAAATGCTATGTGCTAGGTAAAATGGTTGATTCGACTTCCCTTATTTTTTGCTTCCTGTTTGCAGACTGCTGGAAAACAAAATAACCTAGTGGGTGTTTAAACAGCTTGAGCTTTGTTGACCTGGGAACTATTTCTCAGTTATCTAAGCATTAGCTTAGAGTTTAAACACTTTTGCAGTTTTAGATTTTACATCCCATTTAGACCCCCAAGGCTTTGTTTTCATGGGTTGCACTTGTCATATATTGGGCTTTCAAAGGGGCTATTTGATTTTTTTTTTTCAGAATGTTGGTGATAAAAATAAAGGGTGAAGAAGGAATTAATATTATCAAACTGTACTTTACAGTAAAAGGTGGCATATGGCAACCTATGCTTGTGTATTTTCCCTGCAACCTCTGATGATGTTTCTACTTCAAATGTTATCTCAAATACAACTATAATTATTCAAAAAAATTCAAGTCCTTACTCTTTTTTTCCATAATATGTAGTTTAGTAATAGAAAGTATTCCACTTTTGTCATCAACTTACACTGAGCAAGGTTGTAGGGAAATTGAAATTAAAGTGGTAGCAGGAACTAATACTGCTAAACTATTATTTATTGTATAGTGGCACAGGTAATAAATTACCATGAATTCAGAGTCTCCACATACAGGATAATTCAAATCATCTACTCCTCGCCAAATACCTGCCAACACTAAGAAGTTGTACAACCCCCTTTATGAATAGATATCAGGTAGTCATTGGAAAAATGGTAATTTTTTAAGCCACATGCTGTCTAAAATGTTAAAACAAATTATATTTGAATCCTCTTGGGAATTCAGAAGTTTGTTGTAATTTTTTTCTTTCCTTTTGGTCTCAAGAAGTTCACTAAGTTGTTTTGTTTTTCTGTCAGTGCACAAAATCCAGGGGGGTTGACTCAGCTGAGACCAGGAGGTGCTAAAATCAGAGCAAGGACTAGAATCTTCTGTTTGCGGCTCTGTTTTTATTCTCATGTTTCCCAGTTGTGATTTGTGTGCAATAAGCTTCAAAGAGTTGGCTGTTCATGTAGGACTGGCTATTCTTCCTGAAGAGGTAAATGGAAATTAAAAGGACCAGCCAGCTTGTCTGCTTCTGGCTGACAGGTATCTGATGTGACCCAGGAATAAGAAAAGGAGAAACAAAAATTACTCTTTGGGACCAGACACAGTAGTGAAGCTGGAGCTGGAAAACTCTTTGGGGAGATGAATATTGCAGTTGCAATTTTTGTGGCCTTTGGTGGCAGATCTGGCTAAAGATCTTGGCAATCTCTGGCTGTTCATTCTCATCCCTGTGCCATGCAGGGCGATACAGAAGAAACCATGCTATAAATTGTGTTGTTGGAATCTGCTGGGTAAAACAAAATAGATACTTTTGAAGGATTAGCCCAGATCATTTAAGTGATGTGGTTTACAGAGCAGCCCCACACAGCCATGTAGGCGCAGTCCAGGGGCCGATGTGTGGAAAGGAAGAATGGCTTGGGCTGGAAATTTCCAGATTTGTATTTGCTGCTAAAGACCCTGTGTTGTCTGATTAAGGCTCAGGTCTTCTAATTGCGTTTGCAAGGATTTGAGGAAGGAAGAGGAAGTCAAAACTAGGAGAACATGAGCTTTGAAAGAATGAGAGCGTGAGTTGGGAAATCTGAGTTTTGCTCATGATTCTGTTGTGGTTTTCACATGCAATCTTTGGAAAATCATTTGAACTCTTTGTAGTTTGTAGTTAAGCTTCCTCTCCATAAAGTGGTGTAAACAGGATGGGGAGGATACTTTCTTTGTTCAACTTGGCTATTTAAGAGGGAGGGAGTAAAGCAGGTACTGCTCCCTGCTGACTGTGACTGGGTGATACTCATTAAAAAAAAAAAAAAAAAAAAAAAAAGACAGTAAAGAATTAGTGAGGAACGATCTAAAATGGGCTGAAGCAGACATCAATTAAGTGTTAAAATAAAAATCCAAATGCTTGACATACTAACAGCAGGGTAGCATGCCAGATACGTACCCAGTACTTAACTTTGGCATATCAGGAGTTCTTGTTTCAGAGACTCAGTTGCAAGTTGCTTTTGCAACTCTAAATGGGTGGAAAGGGCAGCTCTTATTATTTTTTTTTTCTGGACTGTGATAAAGCTTGAGAATGGTTGGAGGCAAGGGTAGCTTAGATTAACGATGGACAAATGTAGGCTAGTTTTGAACTCCTCTGAACATTGTTGATTTAATATCCAGACCTACACACTCTGTCTTTGATGTATTTTTTTAAGCACTGTAATGTTGATAGTGAAGTATTTATTCCTGGTTTGTAGTTCTCTTAATAGTGAAAACAAGTAACGTGCTGAAAAAAACCACATACACTGCAGAAGAGCAGGGTGTGGGTGAACAAAGGAAAATAGATTGAGCTTGTGGCAAAAAAGGGATCAGACAGAAAAGTAAGAAATATTCTGATGAAAACATGGATACAATACATATGCATGCTACCTAGTTGTGCCAGTTTAGATTTGGTGAGTGGGTTGTTTCTTCTAGTCCTAACAGACAGCATGGACTTTTAAATTAGCTAAATATGTTTTCAGTGAAATCTCTCTTAAATAACAAAATAATCAAAACAGTAGTTTTAATTAGAAGGAAAAAGGACTACAAACATGCAAAAACAAAAATTAGTTTGAGTGATTCTTAAAAATGTAATCAAAACAGAATCTCTGTAATTTGGAAAAAGAAGAATAAAATTTGAATCTATATATTAGTTAATTGTACAACACAACTTTCTGAATCATTGGCTCTCATTTGTTATGTTGACTGATTATAAGAAGGAATCCAAAATCTTTTTAGTGAATGCAGGTATAACCAGAATTATATTTTGGTTTCTCTGGTAAAACCCAGACACTGAAGGGCAGCGCAAAGAGAAGTCTGTTCTGCAGCCCATCCATGTGATGAGTCACAGCATTCTCTCTGCAGCATAGGTGCTGCTTCATATAGTCCACGGACTATACTCCATGGATTGTCACTCAGTAAGTCCAGCTACTTATCATGTCACACAAATCTGTTGTTTTATTACCATCTTATTGTTTATTATTGTCTTATTAACATAAATATACGAGAATCACGGGAGGTAGGCTAGGGACATTATTGTACAAACTAGCTTACATACACGTACAATTCTCATGCCTTAAAATTTCTAACGTTTTTGTTTTATGTCTTTCATTGAGAATCTATGATTCGTTATACATTTAAGCTCTGACATTGTGACAAGTATTCTGCTAAACCTTCTGGGGCTGCTTTATTTTTCGTTAATATTTAATGGAGGAGATGCTTGCTTTACGTAGATTATTGAGTCCCACCACTGCAGGAATGTACTTTGCTCTACTACCTGAATAGCAAAATCCATCCCATGTGTACAAGCTGCTGGTTTTTCAACTGCTCAATATAGTCAACTCTCATAATACCTGGGATTTTTCTTAAAAGTCCTGTTTCCTGGATACAGGAAATAAAACCCAAAGACCTCGTGGCTGTAGAGAATCTCTAGAAGATCTGATCCAAGGATAAACCAGCAGCTCCAAAATGAGAAGACACATACTCGCACAAAAGATGCCTTTAAGCTGGTCTGTGGTTTTAAAAAATGCTGGAAGCACAGTATGCCTTCTGTAAATGTTCAGCGTTATTTACCTTTTGGTTCTATTTTGTCACGTAATATCCTTTAAAATAATTCAGGACCTGGCTATAGCTTAAAAATCTTCTAAAAAAGTTAATTATGCATGATAATTAGCAATTTACCTTAAGACATCTGAGTCATGCCTAATCCTGCAAGTAAAATTATGAAAACAGATCTTTAAATCCAGGTAGTGTGCCATTGGTCTAAGCAGAGTCTTTTTGTTTTTTTGTTTTAAATCTCTGACTTCTAGGATTCCAGATTCTTTCTGAGCTCTCCCCACTTTTGTTTTCTTTGAGTGCGAGTCTAGGAACTCTTGCTTATACCACTGTTGATGTAAATAATTGTTATCTCTTGTGAACCAGGCTTAATGCATTTAAAACAGAATCAGATAAGATTAAATCTGCACTGAATCTTCATGAACCTTAGATCTCTGAATATGTCAAATTTGATCATGGAACTCAGTATCGGTAGATTTGTCTTTTGTTGGCTTCAATTTTGGCTTTCAAAGTTGAAAAGTTTCCAAGAGTTCACATATTTCAAGGTTAACTTGTGGTCACACTGTTTCTTTTTAGGGAAATAAGATATAGTATAACCCTGTTTGAAGAAAGGGAGATTGCTGCTCCTTTATTTTTTCTTTTCTTCTCCCCCCCCTTTTTTTATCAACATAATTGTTTCTGCTCATTGGTGTCTCCCTCCCACTCTTTTAGCAGCTGCTTTACTGTGACAACTTACCTCCAGCAAAGTGGGAAGATGAGCAGCTGCTTGCAGAACCAAAGCCAATCTTCTGCCTGGGATCAGTTGGCAGGGGCTGCTGTGAAAGAAGCGAGGATACAGTAAATGATATGTGCTGAATTAATTGTACCTACTACCAGCCTGTCTCCAAAACTTGCTGGGAAATGTATCCATTTGTGCAACAACAACAACAGAAATGACTCCCTAATCATCTCTGAAGGTTAAAGAGATTTAACAAATCAGATCAGGCTATTCATGGGAACTATAGCAGGGCTGATGAGTTTTTTAAAAAATTCAAATTGCATTTATTTCTTTTCAGATTGCTTTCAATCAGATTTTTCAGTAAGGATGTGTGTATGCATGCAGTTTCTTGGTGTGAGGGAAGGGCTTTATTTATTTATTTACTGTTATCATGGTGTTTTGGGGGTTGAGTCATCTGGTGATTCATTCTATTCAGCTGCATAAATAATATTGCAAATACTCATAAATGAGTAAGCTACTATCCAATAATATTTGGATTGCTGTCACCATTCTTCCTTTAGACTAGCAGGTATCGTGAGGCTGTTCCAAATACCTTATTTTGTATGGTACAAGCAGCTCGTATTGTTTCCACCCATGAGGTGATAATGGAAAGATCCTATTCCCTGATGCTCTTGTGTTTGTTCTGAACTCGAATACTGTGTGTTTGTCAAAAAATATAAAATGCTCTTGTATGCCCATTGGGTTACTGCACAAGATCAGAGCTTTAGATGGGATTTAGCTAAAAACAAACCATGAAAGAAACCATGAATTTCTTCCTTTTCAGAAGAATTTTGAACTACTTAGAATAGCATTTCAGAGGAGTATGGGAGAAGCACAGGGGTCATCTGAGGAAAAAGAAATCAAATTGAGGATTATGCGAGAGATTTTCTGGAATACATTGGGAAAATCTGTTTGGTACCTGTGGAATGATGATAACAGTGTTGTCTATCAGAGGACAGATGTTATTTTACTTGTATTCTTGCCATTTCTAAATCAGAAATTTAGTATTTGACCACCATATGAAAATACTGCATGTTGTGCATTCTTCAGGTAGCAGGCATTGGATTTGATGATTCAGGAAAACCCTCTCCATCGTGTTTTCCTTCTATTTCTTCATATTTTAAGCCAAAGAGATGGGGAAGATCAGTAGAAGAACATGATATCTCCAAATTAGAGAGAGAGAAGTACAGTTGCAGGTATTTGCCACTGTTTTAATTCAACTGAGATATCAATGATTCTCTGCCAAAAAGCATAGAGACTGTGGAGAAATACCTGTTTAACTTCTTCAAGCTTACTGTGGACTGAATTTTCTTCCAGCCCAAGCATTAAGGATATCCTTCTCTTACTGTTACAGAATTTTTTAAAACTTCTACTACTGTGTGATAGTATTCTATTTTCCTATGATATTTGTAGGAGCAGGGTGGTTAGGCTGCCCCCATCACTGTCTCGTGAATGAAAAACAAGCCAATGAGCTATTCTTGAAGATTTGGGGAGAGATTAGGTAGTATAAAGCCATGAGATTATCTCTTCTTGCATAGAATCCTTAGTTAGACCCAGATATATGAGGAGAGCCTGGAGCCTGTTACAGTAAGACTGGAAATAGCTTATAGAGACAAAGATGTGTCTTATTTTTCTGTACAGCATTAGGGAGGAATGATGTTCGGTTTTCTATCCACATGATACAATTGCATCACTGAAGTGCTGAGATAGTATGCTCCCTCCTCAGGAGGTTAGAGAATAGGTTGCCAACTGTTGGAGGAAACTTCTATCCCTCTGACTTGTTCTTGGAAATAGGAGAAGGGGCTGCTCTGTAGGCCAGGCAGAGCAGCTGTTACTGCAGCAGTTGGCAGCAGTCAGGATGGGTGATTTACATGTTCAACCATACAAATTCAGCTGAAAATGATGTAGTTGAATTCAGATGGCCAAATAATGTTAGTATTTGTGTTGCTCAGCATTTTCTTTTCATTCTGTTCCGTACTGTCTAGCTGCAAAATATCCTGTGGGGTAGAGGATGGTATATAGAAAAATGAATTTTAGCAATAACAACAAAAAAGGATATATTTCTAATGCTGGAAATGATTTGTCACAAAGGCATTTGAAATTTTTAGTTTTCAAGATGGTTTGTATTCTAGCCACAAAGGTTCCTTCAATGTTTCTTTTGATGATATATGGACGAGGTTATTTCAAGACAAAAAGATTTTGTAACTCCTGAAATTTTGGAAGAAGGAAGGAAATTTGGAATTCCTTTTATAACACTAGCAGTTTGCTCAAAAAAATTTTTTTGTTTCTTTGTCCATCATGATCATGGTCTTGCCCCAGCATGTGATATAATCCTCCTGAAATAAATGCAACAATAAAGCACTGCCATGCCATTTTTAAGTCTTCATGCCTATGATGGCCTTGAAACTAGTTAAACATGCCACTCTGCATTGTGTGACCACTATTTTTGACACTGAAATGAGTTATCACTGAATGTTAATGCCTCTCATGTTCTCTTCATTATACATGCTCATTTTCATGACAAAGAGTGTAAAGGGAACAGAAAATGGTGCAAAATTAATACGTTCTCCTGACAATCTGGAGACAGCATTGCGTGATCTTACACAGAAGGCACAGCTGGGGACCTTGACAACTGCATGTGCACAGCTGCTTCTTTTACAAAGTTCAAAAGATTTTTCTATGTAGTTTTGGTTGTATGCGTGCATGTGTGTATGGACAGCCTGCTTAAGGTAACCAGGATTATATTTTAAGCCTAAACTACATATATTTTGGGTTGTGTTCTCCAGATTTTGGCCTGTAAAGCTTTCTAAACCTTTATTGAGTATCTATGAGAGAAGAGGTAGGACCAAGCATACGTAAATAGGTAATTTAGGACATGAACAATTCTTTGAATCTTGCATTTAATATTACCATCATCGTCATCACTTTCTGAGGACAGCTTGTGTTGATATCATTGATGTACTTTTTATTTATGTGTTAAGTTCCAAAAAACAGTCTTGGTTAGACAGCTAGCAAATTAAACTTTGCCATCACTTGTGTCCTCAAATTACAACAATTTTTTTTTCACACAAATTTGTGTGAGAGAGAACCAAGAACAAAAGAAATTGCATAGTACTGCACTTACCCTTTGGAAATAAAAAAATCTGCTTTGTAGATGCAGTTCTGATCCATCTCTCTTGCCGTTCAAAACCCTGGCATGTATCAGTGAATAAATTTAAAAAAAAAGTATTTAGCAGAGTTAGTATGAGAGGATTTTCTTTTATAATCTCTGCATAACAGCAATTTCCAGATCTATAAATCTCTGAAAGAAGAAAAAAATTCTAAAACCCATAGGTATTGCTACTTCCAGGTGTTCATTGCTGGGATTTGTTGGTAGAAGTTCTCTTTCCCTGAGTACACATTTAAGGATTGCTTCTGAGAAAAAAGAAGCGAAAAAATGAGAGGCCTTCATATTCTGAGAGCTGTACAGTTCTGTTGCAGATCAGTGACACTAGCTAATCAAGAACAGCTGAATGGATGCCTGTAGTTAGCTGAGCTTAGGATTCCCCAGAAGAGGCTGCTGTATACATTTTTATAGGTGATTCTACAGATGATTTTTTATTGTAATGCCAGCACCCAAAAACTAGTTGTTATAAAAATAAAAGTATGCTCTGCATTTTAAGGAATGCTAGTTTTTAGAGAAAATATAGGTGATAAAAGACCTGAGGAGATTCCTGATATTGCCTGATTTTTATAGAGAAACTGAATGAGATTGAATTCTAGAATATAAACTATTTTTTGTAATTATGGGAAATTATCAATTTGGATCAAGTGAACACTTTAAATGTGCGTAAATAGTCAGCTAGGAATGTGAAAAACAATAAAAACATTGATGCAGACTGTAGCTTTATGTGCAAAACTTCTCTAGGCTTTAACAGATGTGGATGGACAACAAATAAGAATAAAATTCAATTTTATAGGAAATGAAGTAATTTTGTAGCTATAAGTTACTGTGCTTTAATTTTTTACGTTACCTAACACTACAACATATGATAAAGATCTTAGAGCACTGTGCAATTAGCATACTCATAATGTCAGAGGGAAGAAAGTACGGTGTGTGGCTACTTTCCAAACACTGGGAATCTTTTCCTCTAAAGTAGGAAGAAAGATGAGTCATGGGATCTCTGTGGGTATAGGGCAGAGTCAGAGGAAAATTGATGTATATGAGGCAAGATTAGGATTTGGCAGGAAGATTATAAGGGAAAGAGTTAAAACAAAAGAATAAAGGAAAGGATTGCTAGGTTGGATATCCAAGCATTAGGCAAAAACTGTCTGAGGTATATAGAGACAATGGTCATCACATTCTCCTTTCTTCCAGTCCTAATATTCAATCCCTCTTTAAAAGATATTAAAAAGTTGATATGTTGCAGTGTGTTTGGGTGTCTTAATTTATCCCTCCCTCCAGAAAAAGATGAATAGTAAAGAAAACAAAGACACAAGTTTTAAGTCCCCCAGGGCCAAAAGAAGGCACAAAATGTTCTCTTTGTAACCTGAGAAGACATACAGAACATCAGCGAGATTATTTTGCATAGAATTGAAGGGAAAGGGGAGAGCTGATTTAGAGCTTGTGATCAATTAACAGTAGCATGCTGATTCATAATGCCACAGTAGACTTCAAGTGATGATACCTTCAAAAAATGAAAGCGAACGAGAAAAATGGCAAGAAAAGATAAGCAATAATAACATAAGGTAGTAGCTCTGAAGAGTGGAATGTATACTTAGGCCTAGGCTTTATACAATGTGGAGAATAAATTTGAAGATGAGTTATAGTAAGTTACTGCATTGCAAAATACATGTATACAGTCTATTTAGTGAAATAGAAAAACACAGAGAAATAGTTTTAAGAAAAACATATATTTTGATTTTATAACCCTTCTTCTAAAACTTTTTTCTAAAAATGTTTGGGGGTCAGAGAGTGGTGGTGGTGGTATTTTATACTCTACTCATTGTCTTGGCCTTTCTGGGTGAATGTGTTACCACAGAATAATATATGGGTTCCGTATGGTTTCATGCATTATGTGTGTGGGTTGTGGTTGTTGCTTGAGTTCCCATGATTATTTAGTGAGGAAGTTGCATATAATTCCTGGCAGCATGGTAGTTTATCCATTACATTAAAGAACGGCTCATGTTTCAAAATGTTTTTTCTAGGATCATTATAAAAATAAAAAACAAATGGCAAGGTTATCAGCTCTTGTTACCAATTGCCCAGCAAATGTAGAAACACTAAAAATAGCCACAGGAAGTAATAATTTCTATGACAAATTACAGAGCTGTTTACTTAGTGTGCTAAGTAATATATTTTTGATGAAAGATAAACAGTTTTAAAAGTTACATTTGTTTTGTTGCAGAGGAAAAAGGAAATTGCTATTCCCTGCAGGCTGATGTACCTTGTAAAGCAATCTATTTTCAAACCCAGAATGAAAGAGAGCCCCAAAAAAAAAAAAAAAAAAAAAAAACCACTCTGAATTACATGACGAGGCCCTTGAGATGCTGCTAGTTGCTCTTTGCTGTTGAAGACAGCAGATGTCTCATACTGTGGGTCATATAGAGCACTTTCTGTTTTTTAAAAGGTATTATAAAGCAATTTAGATTTACATATGTTGGGGGATTACAGTTGTTTAAATAAGCAATACTGTCCTCTCACTGCTGATTATACCTCACTGAAGATAGCCCCCGTTTTAATTTGAGGGACGTATTCTGTAGTGTTATTTGGGTCTTGGAGCTTGCAGCAATGGGAGAAGGGAGGTAAAGGAAGTTTTAAATATCTTTGTTCCTTCTTTGGCCTTAAGCTTCTTATCTCTTGAGCTTGCTTGAGAACAAACCCCAAACTTTTGTGCCCATTCCTAACATTCTCTTATCCCAGCCTGGTCTCAACCCATCCTGCAGACCTGCACTTTGCAGTATGTGTTTGGAAGTACTTTTACAGATGTCTTCCCCACCAGCTTTGTTGAGAGGTGGTACCATGTTGCCTATCAAGGGCTTTTAGAGCTTCTTTACAATTCTCTCTCTCCTTTTTAAGCATGACATTTAAAGGATTTTTGTTTTCTGGTTCCCAAACTATGATGGTGGTGAAAGGAGTATTTTCTTATATAAGGAATACCCAAACATAACACAGGGAATTTGAGACTTGTGGAAGCATATTATGGGCTTTGAATTCATTATAGCCATAGTGAATGCACAGCCTAAAGCAAATGAACTTCTGTAAAACAAAACTAATCCTGGTGAGACACTGCTTTCTTCAACAGTACTGGAAAAAGTTGGGCTTGTAGTTTAGACTGAGGTCATATGCTATAGCAATAAAGAAGGAAAATATTCTGTTTCCTTAATTTTGAAAAGATGTCATTATGCCTTGGGAAATATTACAATATTTTAGTAATCAGCTGCAATGCTCATTAGTCTGCCTATTATATCTGAAGCACTTATATTTGTTGAAGTAGCAGCAGCTGAGATAAAAGAAATTTGAAAGTGAAATCATTACAAATTTGAGTCAGTGCCTTTCAAACTGGAAGCTTGCTATATTACCCTTAATGAGCTGATGCCCCAAACTCTGAAAATGGATTCATATTTTCTAACCTCTTTTGAACTTCTTATTAGAAAATACTTCATGATCTGAATTTATGAAAAGATAGTATTTTCTGTTTACTGACTTCTTTCTTCTTAAAAAAAAAAGAAAAAAAAAGAGGAAGAGGGATGGGGAACGTTGCTAACTAGTTCATGAACCAAACTACACTTCTGAAAGTAGACTACAAGTCACTTGATAGAGGAGAAAATAAGTTGCGGTAGAGTTATATTGATACAAATAGGACTATGATTTTATGGGCAAATAAATTGAAATTAATGTCTATTGATTGAACCTATATGCATCCATGGAGACCAGGCAATGAAGCTGTATTTTAAAATGAACTGAGAATTTGGTTATTTCATGATACCAATTGGAAGGGAAAAGATGGAGGCTTACCAATCATATGAGCTAATCCTAGGAGGTGTTTGCAAGAGAGACTGCTTCAGCCAAAGGGGTTCATCTGGATGTGGCAGATTGCAGGAACTGCGTCTAGATTAATCAGGGCCAAAAGTAGAAGGAATTCACGTAGAAACTGATTATGTTTATACAACTTCAAGTTTTCTTTCGAATAAATTTGAACAAGTCATTTAAAAAGGAGACTGTTATTAGTTTAATTATGAATTAATGTTTTTTATATTATGAATCAATTGATTCCGTGTGTGTATGTAATCAACAGAAACGCACAGCAGGCAAACGCTTGCATTTTAGAACTAGAGTAGGAGGAAGATATCACTCGTAATTAGGCGATTCCAAAGTGATTTGTAGTGCTGTAGGAAAACTACCAGATCACAAGAAATGAAAACATTTATGTTTTAATAGTTTCCTTTTGGTGACCTTAACTATGCTAATTTGTCTTTGATGAAGTGTGACAGGTACTGTCAAGTTAAATGGTCAACATACTCATTATTTAAGGAATAAGATGTTTGTAGTCATGATCCTGGATGTGTCCAAGAAATAACCTAGTTCATGCAAGCCTTATAGTTTTTGTGTAACTATTATTCAACAGTCCTAAAGTATGCCACTGTTCTGGAACAAAGGCTAGGATAAAATAGGAAGAACTACATAACAAGTATTTTGCAACTTTTCCTGAACAGATATTACCATGTGTACAAATACTTTAGAATTTAAATCCACCTTTCTTTAATCACTGTGCTATTTACTTATAATAGAATGTTTAATCCTTTCAACAGACTGTCTTTTTATAATGGATAGAAATCTAAATGACAGACAGACAGACAGACAAATAATAGGTAGCAGATGGCATTTTACACAACTACATGCTTTACTATTGCAATACTGAAATAATATTTCATTCATAGGTTCAACACAAAGTAGAAGAGACTGTGGAAGGCCAGAGAGTAAGGTGTTGTAGAGAATCTTCCATCCTGGGCTATTAAGCTGTCCATCTTCATGAAAAGGATTTCTTTTTCCTTTTAATGAAGAAAACTAACTGTTCTTTGTAAACACAGAAGTAATCTCCATCTTCATTTAAAAAAAAATGCTGCCATAAAATTAATCTAAAATAAAGTTAATAAAGCTATGCCTTCAGAGATGAGCAAGACAGAGGTGGTCTGTGCTGGCATGAGACTGTGTAAAAAACCATGAGTCTGCGAGAGCTGGACTTCATCTAACCTAACTTTAGCTAAAAGTTAGGCATTTAGCTTCACCAGATGATCTCACTTCTTTAGTCAAAAGGGGAAAGAAGTCAGCACCCATCCTGCATGCCTGGAGGTGCCTATCTCTCTTCATCAGCTATGAAGCTGAAGTAAACAGTTTAGATTAAACAGGCAAAATGGGTTCTGTTGCAGGTCACCATCATTCGCTTGGAATACTGATGGTATTTCTGTTTTTACTTCTGCAATATAAGAGTAGTTAGAAGATAAGGCACACTTCAAAGAAATCTTTTGTCGACACTGACAGATTAAATTACTCTTAATACCAAGTTTTGGCGGACCGTGATCAAAATTTTATTTTGATGTATATGGACACATCATCAGATTCTAATCCCCATTCAAACCCCTTCAAATCTGGCTTTATAATAGCATTTGACAAAAATGTCACTGATCTCACAGGCCATCTTTTCATAATTTTGGAAAAGGGATCTTCCTGCAAAAGTTATTTCATGTAGGTTTGGTACTGGTGCTTCTTAGTGACAGCTGCCTCTTTTTGTCACAGCAAATCAGGAATGAAGTGTAAGGATTTAGAAACAGATACTGCTTTCCCTTCCTCCTACAAGATGCACTTGGCTAGTTATACACGAGAAGCAAAATGATGATTCCTGACTTTTCCCATGATCAATGTATAACCCAAAACATGACAGTTTATTATCTTGGCATCTGAAATATTTGTGAGTGTATGATGATTTATCATACTGTGGTGTTTAAAATACTGTCTCTATTTCCTCTTCTAAATGGAGTTACTAAAGTATGCCCACTGGTAATTTTTGGTAAATACTGTCATCTTAATAATGTCTACCATATAATAACAAATGTTGTTACTAATTGGAAAATTATCCAGGCTCTTTTCCCATCTAACTACAGTATTGGATTGATTAAATAAATCTGCTTATTGTTTCTCTCGCATTGCAGTTCCAACTATGCTTCAGCATACATCTTTGGCCAATGCTGATTATATATTTTAATGTTTACAACCAGTTCTAACCCAAGTGTTTTCTGGATGGAAAATAAATTTTGATTTCATTTAAAAGGCTTTGATTTTATTAAACTTGTTCCTTCCGAAGGAATCCAGAATTACAGATGTTTTTCAGTTACTACAGTCAATTTTCTTGCCTGCTGTCTTTGTCATGGATTTTTCTCCAAAGCATGTTACCTACCAGGAAGATCACATGAGAGGAGGGATTTTTTTTTTAACATTGCTGCTTTTTTTTTTTTTTTTAAGCTCTGCCCCTAAATGAGAACCAAAGATAAAATGGTTCATGACTTCCTCTTATTTGAAGGTTTGGGATAAAATGGAAAAACAGGCACATTTACTATCACAAGGTTAGGGTTTGACTTTTTTCTAATGTCTTGTGTGAAGAAATGTAGCCAGATACTAATAGTAGCCTTTTTTAACCAATAATTGGTGTTGGTAATAAGGGCTGAGCTGACAGCCAGCTGTGCTACTGCCCTCAGTCCTGCAGTGAGGAAGGAAAACGAGTCTGCAAATGATTACCAACTTCAAGTATTTCATGCAGTCAAGGTTTCATTAAAAAAATTAGTAAAATACCTTTTTACTTTTAAAAATGTTTCCTACGTTTGAAAAAGGGTCTGTATGAAGAGTTTAGAAGAGAACTGCTGCGAAATGCAGCAAATCAAGGGTACTGCCCGGTTGGGCTGCCGGCCTACATTGTAGACTTAGTCTTTAGTAAAAACTCTTCTCCTCCCAATTAAAGAATAAAGGTTGAGGAGCCTGCAGGCCTTTACAGTATGTTTGGTGTGACTTTTAACCCCTCATTTTACCCTCTTTATATGGCTCTGCTTTATACCACACTCTGATATGTTGGTGGTGCCCAGTAGTGCTGCTGTGGGTCAGGCTGGGTTAGCGTTTTTGTTGCAAACTTTACTCCCTGGGGCTTTGCAAGTCAGCCATAGAAATTCATAGCAAGTTAAAGCTTCAATGCATATGTAACATTCATACCATTTTCCCTCTTTTTCTATTTACCTCCCTATGATATGATGCAGTTATCATCCTAAAAGAAATTGGTTAAGGCATTGTGAGTCTTGGGTAGAGGACAAGTGGTATGAGTTTGAGGAAAATATGAGCACCAAAAGGCATTGGTCCTCTTCTGGAATCTGGCCCTGGCACAGCACAGTCATTGTTAGTTTTTGTCTACATAGCATCTTGTATCTAGTTATCTTCCCAGTATGGCACAACCATTACATTCTTTCTAAGTCATTATGGTACTGTAGATTTTCATTTCTGTTCTATGGTGAATGAGCCAAATGCAGGGAGGTTTGTGTGGCCAACCCACATCCAGTCATTAACTGAAAATCATTTAGTTTCCCTATCAGTGATTTTATCAAGCAATCAAACTTTCTCTATTTTATAGAAGCTGAGGCAAGTAGTGGTTTGGAAAATTCTCTGATATTCTTGAATGTAAGTAATTTGTTTGAAGTGTAGTTTGTTTTTATTTATTAGTAATTGTTTCTGATAAGCTATTACTGCTCATACGGGAAATAATGTGGTTTTTTTTTTTCCTGTCTGTTCATTACACAATAGAAGAAGCTATTATACTCTATTAGGAAAACAGATGACATTTTATATCTGTCTAGATTAAAAGCCTACTTAACCTGCTATTTGTTGCTGAGTAGGAGACCTTATGTACAGACTTCCCCAAGGGTGCTTTCTGCAAGACAAATCTAGTCTTCTCTTTTGTGCCTAAGGAGGAGTATTGGACACTAAAAACCACTGCAGTTCAATACGGGAATGAAAGACCTGAATGCGATGCTACTGTCCCCCATGTCATATCCTCGTTAGGGAGAGAGCATGAAACAGGGCATCGCAGAAGTGAATGTGAAATACAGCTGCCTCCCATAATAGAGAGAGAGTTGACTGCAAACAGTGTGAAGCTATTTCTGCCTTTGAGGGAAAATCTTTTTTTGCTGCTTTCTTGATTCATTTGCCTGGAGTCCAGGCCCTGCTTCAGTTCTGGGTTTAGAATTTGGCCAGCTGTGCAGTAACTGATTTTCTTCAAAAACAGTTTGCAAGATGTAGTCAAAATAGTTTCTGAACAAAAATCCTTATGACTGGAAGAGTAACCATTATATTTGGATTGAGAAGCCAAAGAAATTTTTAGCTAGAACAGAGTGAGAAAGAATTTATACATGTGGAATATACATATGTGTGTGTATGAATATATATACATATATATATATGGATGTAGTGAGTGTGTGTGTATATGTGTATGTGTGTACATATATATATGTTAAAAAAAAAAAAAAAGATACTGAGGAGTAGAGGACAATTGAACTGATTTCTGCTAGAGATAGAGAAACTCCCTTGGTGGAGATTCAGATATCTAACTGATTCTACTACTTAGCTTAAAAGCCTGGAAAGAGTGAAAATAAGAATGGGAAAATAATGAAAACATTGAGAATTTATAAGAAGAGTCTGCTAACATTATTTATAGCATGTACTTTGATAATAACTTCTCTGAGTCACATCTTCATCCTAAAAGAGCCTTGCTGAGAAAGGCTACACCTGGGTAAAGAATGATAGAAACATTATTTTAAAGGGTGTTTACATAAACTTTGATGTTACTGGAAACAGAAATAATGAGCAACAGCTCACAAGTATAGCAATGAACTAAAATTAGAGCAAGAAATTACAGGAAGACCAAAGCATCCAAATCCTATATCTACAAAAAATCTTTCTCTTAAGATGTCTAAAAATAGCATTTTCTGTTAAATATTTTTAAGGCAAGGAGGAAATCTTTCAAGATATAAAGGAATTTATTTGGAAAAAAGTTTTTTTCCTAAAAAACATAGACACTAAATATAGCGTAGTTCATGATAGGGAAAGCTTACGCTATACTCAGTAGATCCGTAAATAGGGACAACAAAAAAAAATCATACATGAAATGTCTAGTAAAATGAGGGTGTAAACAGATAACCTATCACATACTTTTTGTATGCTTTTTGTTGTGATTTGAGAAATTTTTAATATTTGAAAATACTTCTTGAGGCAATTAACAAATTAGCAGTTTATCCGCATGGAAAAAACCCTTGAAGTTACTGGGTTACAAAGTGAATTGTTCTGCAGCTGCAAAATCAAGAGCCTTAGCTGAGTTAATGCTTTTCATTTCTTTTGCATGTGTCAGCATTAATGGAGGCAGGCTTCTATAAAGCCTTGCATGTGAAGATGGTGCTGAGCAGACTAGATTCAGTTCTGTTGAATGCTTTTTGCATTTTTTTGGAATAACGCACAAAAGGAGACTTCAAATCAGGCTGAACTTCAAGCAAAAGTTAATGCTATTCTCTTTTGGGTTCAACCACCCACTTTGCTTAAGGTCACTAGTTGAGGCTAATGCTGCACAGAGGGGCTGCAGCAAACTTGGCATCTCCTTGATTAGGCTCCCTGCTGATCTAATACACATACCAGCTCACTTGCCAAGTCAAATAACACATTTAGTGAATTGGAAATAAGATTTAAGTGAGCCAGCACAATGCGGCTTGCCCTCTCATCTTTTTACCGAATCCTTCTCTTTGTATGCTAGACTGTGAAAACTGCTCTTGTTAGAGAACTTAATCTTCATTTTTTCCTGTAGATTATTTGGAAACAGGTCAATTGAATGTTGGAGCTGCTAACTCCTCCTACCAAAGAAAGAAACTGCTTGTGGCATACTGATTGCATCATTTAAATGAAAGACTCTTATTATTAATAAGAAAGTAATGTAGTATAAGGATCCTTGCGATGGAAAAAATTGTAGTATTAAATGCAACCCCTTTTAAAATAAAGTGTTTATTCCTTTGTCTTTGAGTCTCTTTTCTCAGGAGTGCTTTGTATTAGCTGCTGGTGAGTAGTAATTGATGGGATTGATCACATCAGTACATATATTCATCTCTTGTGGCCGTACTACAGTAGTTAATTCTTAAATACAGTAAGGTACAATAGCATGATATTTCTATAGGACATTTCTGTAATGCCTTTCATAAAAGCAAAGTAAATCACATCACATAATGTCTGACTTTGAACCATTCTGTATTTTAGTGAAAGAAAATCAGGACTAAAGCTAAGCTTTCACAGTTTGTTCTCAGTTTGTTTTTATTATGTTTAGGAAGAGAAGGGTCACTGTGTGCAGTATAATTTGAGATTTAGCATAGATTTGTCATAGACTTTAATGCCATTTATGCTGCAGTAATCTGTAACTGTCTCATATATCTGTGTTAGGTGTCCAGGGTTATGATGTGTATTGACTTTTTTATGATCTTCTTATCTCTTTGGGTTATGTAGATTTATGTGCATCTCTTTCCTGTCTAACTCCTGAAATAAGAGTTTGCTTTCTGAGGTGCTCTGTGGTTTGTTTTTTTTTTTTTTTTTTTTGGGGGGGGGGGAAGGGGTAACAAATACAAGCATACTGAAATACAGTGTGGAAAATGGAGAAAACTGACATATATAATGTTTGAGCAAAGACAGGAGATTTTTAGCAGCACATTAAAAAGTAAAAAGTGACCTACAAGTGAAATATAAAAGGATTCTTCTTTCCTTTTTTTTTTTTTTTTTTTTTTTGGTCAGAGTAGTGACCAGTGTTCATGACTTCTAATGAGTTCAGTTACTGTATTTTAATCTACGGTTAGGGATTTTAAGGCATTGGCAAAACATCATGGGGTAGTTTTTTGTGACCGCTGGTGCCCTTTCAGTCGAGATTTTAAAAAACAAGGATTTGTTGATTTCAGAGCAGATGTTTGATTGGGGCTTAGGCAAACAGGACAGCACGAAGAATCTGCTAATTTGTCTCCGCGACCTGTTCAAGTGAGGTAACAGGGAGGAAACATGTTCTGCTCTCAGATCTGCCTGGGTTGCTGCGCAGGAGGAAGAGGACAGAAGCTCTTCCTTGCCCGATATGCTGAGCCCAAGCAGAGGAGGCAGTGTTTGGTTAAGGGGATAGGGTCCATACAGAACTGGGGCAGGGCGTATGACTGCACCTCTTATGGCTAATATGACTGTACCTCCTTCACCTAGGCTTTCAGTAAAGTGATGAAACTAAGGGTTTGTAAAAATAACCATTTCTTTGTTGCTTCGAGAATCTTTCTCAAACAAAAATAGTATTTATTCCTCTAAGACCGTCTTCAGTTTCATATTAGTTCATCAAACTTGAAGCAGCAGAGAAAATCTGTGTCTCAGGCCTCCAGTTAAATACTGTAAAAATTTCAGTTAAGCAGTTTTTCCAAGACCAAATATGAAAAAATGGTTTTTCAACAGCTAAACATTTGATTGGGAGGATATAGCATTCATTTTTTGAGGAAACAACTTGAAACATATTTGAGAACAACCCTGAAATCAGAGAGCAGTCACCCGTTTTCATTAAGAAAGTCCACCAACAGCAACTCAAGCTGTTTTGCATCTGAAAAATGAGGGTGCACATGCTCAGAAAAGGATTGGCAGGGAGGGCAACTAAATCATTTGAAGACTGTATCCATGCCAGTGGAGCCTATCAAGGATAAACAGGATTCCTTTGCGGTTAATCCTCCTGAGAGTGAAATGCTCATACAGTTACAGGCATAAATCAGAGAAGAGATGATGCTCATTGGCCACAGAAGAGCCTCTCCATGTATGTGCACGTGTTTTAGGGCCTTTGTAGCACTGGCTGCAGAATTTGGAAAATGGGCGATGACGGAGAAAGTGGTTTGCAGTAAGGATAGTGTTCTGGAGCTATTCTCCAGAGTTGGATCTGCCTCTACAAGATAGTTTTCATATCATGCTAAGCAAGTCACTTACGCCAGCGTTTCCAAGGTGGCCATTTATTGTGACTCCTCCAGTACTGCTGAGCTTTCCCCCTCTCCAGATGAACACGGGTGGAAGTTGTGCATTGACTGCATGCATAAAACGCTATAAAAAGTAGATTCTGAAAATCCAGCTGTAGGTATTTTACATATGGCATTTGGAATTGGTAGGCACCTTTGGTGATATTAAGTCCCACTGCCTCAGTAAATGCATAGAAGTTCTCTCAGAAAAAAACTGCTGTTGTTTGTGAAGCGTTCTGATACTGTAATGATGAATGAAATTTCCATGGGGAAGTTAATTCTGTGTTCACTGTCAGGTTTGGATAAGTTGCAGTAAGCTGGAGTCGCTGGTGCACCTAGTATATTAAATGAGTGGGGACTCCTGTGAAAACAGTGCTATCTAATTATAAAATATTACTGTATGTTATATTTGAAGATAAATCCTAATTTCTAGTATTTCCTTAACATTTAGGTATTTAACTTTGCAACTTTAATACTGTCTTTTATCGTTTTTGTGTACTGTAGAATGTATGCACATAAAACACTTCATTCAGACAGGTGAAATGCTTCGTATTAGCATTTGTCAATATATTAAGGGAAAGGAAATTAACAACAAAATGTTAATTTCCTTTCCCTTAATATATTGACATATACTGTTAAAGTTAGGAGTTGCTGACTGTTTGCATTTTTCTTGTCTCTGTCATGTGCACATTTTAAAACCATAAGTCTAATCTTTCACTGGTTCAGGAATCCACATAAATCTATGCCTCCCTCTTTTTTCTTTTGATAAATGTTAATATATTTTTGTACTCATCTGTCTTGCTGTATTACTCCATTATTGTTACTTAATTGCACTATTATGAAGCCCAGTATCATTAACATCTAACCTTTCATGGAAAAAGCAAAGTTGAAGGGTTTGCAAGGTACATGGAGGTGGCTGACCCAAATGTTCGATCTAGTTTGGCAGCAAACTTGTGTCTTGTTTTTCAGTGCAGGCAAACACTATATTGTTCCTTAATGCCACACCACAGCTAACCCAGATGTAAGGTGTTAGAGCAATGAAGCATTTTCACATCATTGTAGTCTGTCAGGAGAGGAACATAAAAGCAGCATATTCATGCTCCTCTGGTTAGAGAGTGTAATTTCCCTACACTGCTGATTTTCCTCTTGTTTTCTTGAAACGGTATAGAACTACTCCTACCACATTAAGATTTTAATGATAGACAGAAGTTTTATTATTAATGGTCTTAAAAGGACCTGATGTTCTTCAGATTCAATAAGTTACTCATCGAAGTGTGATGTTTGAGCTGAGAGCAGCCGATGTCCAAAAAGCAGATGATGAGACACAGGTGTAAAATAAAAAGACATTGGTACTTGGGGGATCATGACTTCTTAGTATTTTTCATGTTTGGATCATTTCATTCCATCTGCCAAAATTCCCACAGTACTCTCCATCAGACTGGTATTATTTCTTTTTTCAAACTATACTTCATTGCTGTGCGTACAGCTGCTACAGATTAGAATTGACCTTTATGATTTCTACTGGATTTCTAATATTGTGGTTGAAAATATATATATATGCACAGTGAATGGTTAACATTAATGATTTTGGAACTTGTGGGATAAAACATACTAAACTGTAGTACAAATGTGTATTACTATTTATACAGACAATAGTGTGGTTCATGTTCAAAAATCAAATGAGTTATAAAGGAGATAATCAGGTTGATTTTGCTATTATTTTTAAATTATGCCTTTGTTATCATCTCTCTTTTCAAGTAGAATGGTTTAAAATTTAGTTTATAATTTCTTTTCAAATTTCATGTGAGAATTTGAAATGTCACAAAAATTTATACATTTCTAGAGTGTTTTTTGACTTTGATTGTAAAAGCATTTAGACCGCTAGCTTATGCTAAAATGACTTTGAGGTAGGTTTATAAATACCACTGTGTATTATCTAAATGACTGTTTTTATGAGGAATCAGAAGGAAAAAAAATACCAATTTCTTTGTGACTTTGAGTACAAAGCATTCATTAACTCAAAAAATACGCAACTTAGATCCCAATAATTCCTTGGTGACTTCTTCATTAAATTGAACATATTTTTAATATAAGAAATGCGGGTTTTATATCCAGAGTAGATCTATGCATACCTATTTAGATCTAAGTAGGAAAAAAAACACTAAAAAATGCTTCTAAATAAATTTGATCCTCAAATTACTTTTCCAAGCTATCATTTTTCTCCATTAGACACATGGGATTTGCTACATTGTAAAAAACAATATTTTTTGAAAGGAAGGACATAAGTTTGAAAGGCACTTTGAGAGAAGTTAGTCTAGCCTGTTGCCAAGCCTAAAAAATACTATATGGACAAAATAGTTTTAATGTATTTTCCACTGCACCAAGGTCAAGGAAAAGAGCAACAGATACAGATGCAGTCTCAATAAATTCTCACCTTCCTAGCCCTGCAGAGTAGGGGTATCCGGTAGGGGACTCCCTGTAATAGTGCAGTATTGCCAAAAAAAGTCAAGCCTCTGGAGTCATGACATTTGAATCAATAGTCGTGAGACTTTTCAAGATATTATCTTTTGAATTCTTTAACTTTTTGACCCTTTAAAAGCTTTCAAGGTTACTCCACATGACACAAAAAAACCCAATGCCTAATGTAGTAGCAGAAGCAGTGCACAGGTGGCATTACTAATTAGTCCTGAAAAAAATTATATAATGCAGTTATTTATCCACTGCTGAAAAAACTCATCCTATCTCCACAGACCACTCCTCCTATCTCCCAAATATCCAGTATTCAAGCTTTTTTCTACAACCGTGGAGAATACAGGTAACATTTCACAAGCTGTGGCTAGCTGCAAAGACTTATTCTGATAAATGGTGAGACTTAGGTATACAAAAGCCATTTTAATACATTTAAAAGGTTTGTCCCAAAATTGTTGTTGTTAGCTAAAAAGGTTGATAGTTTGAACAGTCACGTGATCCAAATAGTTGGCACCCTTGAAAAACTTTTTACATGATAAGATTTGGGGTTAAAAGAATGAAATTTGCCAATATGCAAATAAAGCTCCACTGTTTATTCTCAGTGGAGTTGAGAGTTCATGGCTAATTTTCCTATTCTGGGTTCCACTATGGCTATAGCACATTATAGTTACAAAGGAGAAGACAAGACTGGTCTCTAAGGAAAAGGTAGGTAGTAGTACAACTTTCAAAGTTATTTGCAAATGTGTGTGTATTTTAAACAGCTTAAAATAAATTGTAAAAAGATTGTGTGAAAGTGTTAAGTTTAAGTTTAAACTTCACTGTAAAAAATTTAATTTATGCTCAGGGTAAGAATTCTCATTTGAAGTAGTAGGTATCTTTCAACACATTTAAATGCACATTGTCATTAGGGACAACACATTATACTATTCCTGTGACAACTAGTGACTTTTTTCCTGTCCAAGAGCCTTTAAAAAAAAAAATAATAAGAGCAAATGCAAAGATATGGAAGATCTGCTTTTTGAAGAGTTTCCCATATGCTACAGCTATATTCATAAAAAAAGCACAAAAATAACCACCCACACTCAAATAACAACAGATAGAGAAACAGCTCCCTGAAAATCTAATTCCGTAACACCTCATCTTCTGAAGTCAGTGTGCTTTTCTGATGTGAAAGTAATAGAATAAAACTGCAAGAGAAAATTTAGCATTCTTAAACATAAGAAGATGGAGCAGAAAATGGAGGATTTTGTCTTACTGTGTTTACTTGCTGCTTTAGAGAACTCTGTATTACTCCTGCATTTGTCTTTGACTCTCATATGTGAAATTCAAAATTCCATAAAAACTGACACTAAACCACAGTGAAATATTATTTTAGTAGATCATAATTCAGAACTTTTACAAACATAATATTTCTCAGCTTTTCCAACAATGATTTTTCTGGTAATTTATTGACTTAAATATATAACCTGAAAATAAAAAATGGTAAGTTGCTAAAAGAAGCGCATAGTTAAAACAATGAATATGTAACTTTACTTATAGGAACAAAAGTTCTCTATTACTCCTTAAACTGCGTAATTTGTATCAGAGTTTTATATGCCATTTGGTTCAGATTCTCTCACTATGCCTTCCTACAGTACACATACAACAATATTGAACTCATTTCAATTTTTACAACACTGTAAAATTGTTCCTGCATTTTCTTATTATCTGAGTTGATGGACTAATTAGAAGCAGTCAAGGTTATATCTAGGTGTTCCAATAAAAAATGGTTCTAATTGCCCCGAGACTGAGGATAATTCAATTACAAATCTTTTCAATTTGATTCATTCCTTTCTTCCTAAGGAAGGATTATATTGATGTGTTTCAGGTAATGGAACTTGGTGGCTTAGGAGGGGCATTAAAACATCCTTCCAGCTTTAACTAATGTGATTAAGTTTTATGAAGTTTGTTTTTCTTCTTAAAATCTTACAGAGGTCAAGTACTCATGTGATTCCCTTGGAGCAGTGGTTGAGAAGTTGGTTAAGTGAGGACAGGGTAGTAATCTCTTGAAATGTGCTCATTAGTTCTAAAAAAGATTTGAAAAAGTTGTTTCCCACGTCACACAACCTGAGTTAATAAATGAAAAACGCGCAATACTTTTCAAGTCCTTAATCACTGATTCTTGGTATGGGCCTGCTTCTTGGATAACAACCTGTTATCAGATCACACTTCTGTGATCATTACTGGATAGAAAGTCAAGTTTGACAAATATTTTGAGGTTGAGTTCAAACCTTTGCCCTGCCAGTAATCTAAACTGAACTGAGTACCTACTGAGCTTGCAAAAAAAGATGGTATCATCCTTTCATGAAACAGGGGAGGAGAAAGGAATTTGTCATCCATCTTCTACTTTACTTTTAGAAAAGTATGTCTGTTATATATTTCAGTCACTTGTTTTTTTATATATTTGTTTGTGTCCGTATATTTTATACGATCAAAATGGTAATTCATAGTAGAAATACAGTAACTTAACTCTTTGAAGTCTTTCTAAAATATGGTTCTTGCTGGTAATTGGGTGTTTGATATCAAGTAAAGTGCCAAGTGAACATTCAGTTTCCAAATAAATCATACCATGTCTTAAAATATGCCTACATGCTTGGCACCGTGACAGATATTAGTAATGTCTTTCAGAACATTGCCATAAATGAAAGATAGATCCTAAAGTCCATTTTTAGACCTCGATTTACAGTTGCTGAAGCTGGAGTCATGCTGGAGGAACAGGGGATTCTTGCAAAGATCTGTGTAAATTCCAGTAATGCAACTATGTTCGAATTTGTGGTTCTTTGGTAGGTTTTAGTTCATGTTTGCTTGTTTACTGCCCTGCAAATTATTAGAGTTTGGTAGCCAAAATGTTTAAGGAGCGTAATTTTTATAAATGAATGAAAGTATACTGCTGACTGCACTTGCCTAGACACCAAGAAAGTGCTGATATAAAATGCTTAGAAGCGGGAAAAGGCAGGGATGGTATTTTTAAAATGCATTGAGGTGCACTATGAAGGAAAAGGATGTTGAAGTTTGCAAAAGCAAATGTTACAATATCAGGAGTTCACTCCATAGAGAAACTTCACACCACTCTTATAGCCACATGACAAGAGGCGAAGATTCCTTATTGCAGTCAATTATTGCGATGCAAGTCTGCTTGAGCACAGCTGGCTTAGGGAAGAGCCTCTAGCTATGACGTAGCCAGTCTGCCGTTCTGCAGCTGCATCACTGCCTTGTGCTGAGCTTTCCAGGCTACCCCAATAGGATCATTTTTATCAGGAAAAAGAAGAAAGAAAGAAGAGAGAGAACTCAGAAACTGGCAGCATGTATTAAAAAAATAAATAAATAAATAAATAAATAAATAAATAAAGTCCTGAAACTGCTCTAACTTCTGCCAAGAACGAAGCATAAAAATGAAATGATACCAGATTTGCCTCTTGTAAACTGTTCAGAGTGTGTGTTGCATCAAGTTTGCTATTGGAGCCCATTTTGTTTGTGAACTATTTGCAAATATTAAAAAAATTAGAAAAAATTGATTGGCAAAGCATTTGTGACCATTCTTTAACTGTGGTATGCTCAGTCTTTCAAGAAGTTAAAAATCAGATTTTCTATCACTGTAACACCATGTTCGTTGGTATAAGTAAGTGCAACTTGTTTGTGTTAGGGAAGATTTCTCTGCCTCTCAGCCAGAGGTACTAGCAGGGACAGCACATAATGGTAACACACTAACTTCTTAAGTGATTGTGCAGGGGTGAGAGTAACTGTAACACCTAGCTCTGCAGTCTAAGGCTTTTCGGCCTCTATTCGCTATTAATGAAACCTCTCAAGAATGTTTGCCTTATGGTCCCAACTTTCAGAAGGTTAAAATTGATTGATTTTGTATATAACCAGACTCCTCTCCTGTTTACTTTAGTATAAATAGCAATGGCACATATATGCTCTAACAGAAATTAATAAATACCCTTCATTTTCTTCTAAACAAGGTCTATTCCAAAACTAGATATTTCATTACACTGTGGTTCTCTTTTGGGGCGGAAGATCAAATATCATAACAATATTATGACAGAGGTGGGTTTGGAATTATCTAAAAACAGTGTTGATGAACCAGGTGCAGGAACTTCATCGACTTCAAGAATTACTTTCTGAAGTAGATGGTTTCTTTTCTCTGATATTATCAAATGTCAAAAATCAAATCATATCGAATGATAAAATACTCAGTTCTCACAGTTAAAATCAAATCAGAATCAAAGTGGTTTATTGGTTTATAAGCAGCACATAATTCGCTGCCAATCAGCAAACTATATACATTTGGGTTTAATATCAGTAAGGGAAACGAAACTTTTCTGTTGGAGAATGGTAACCGCAGAAAAAACTGTATCCCTAAATTAATAGTATAATATAAGACTTCTTCCATGATGTGATATTAATGTGACTTTTTAAAATTGTTTTCTGTTTTCTTTTACTTTAGATGTTTTCATTCCCAGGAGAGCCACTAGGAATATGGAAAAACCTAGGAATCCACTGTGTAAAAACTGAGTGTGATCTTAATTCAGTCATAAATGCTCAAGGATGTGCACGTATTTTCTTTTTCTTTTGTGTAGTAGCAAGGTCTTTCTGTTTTGTTCATTGGACCATTGTAGTAATAACATTTAAATGTTTACTTCTTTTCATGTCCTTTCTCTACTCCTTATAGCTATTATATCATAACTATAGTTAGCAGAAGTGACACTGTAAATAGCATCTGGGAAAATGATTACTTGGAAATCAGACCTTAAAATTAGCTGGATGTTTTACAAGATACTTCTATCATGGGCTTTAACAAGAAGTATGTTCTATTTGCATTTTGTCCAGAAGTTGTTACTCATACAGGATGATCTGTTGTACACTACTGATTATTAGATCTTCAGTTAGTCTGTAACATTAGTTGTAATTGTCATATAGAAATAATATCTTACAGTGTATCTTTGCTTAGTTATATCGTGAAAAAAGCTGTATCAGTTTCAGTTTGTGACTTTTCTGTGTTCCATTTAAGTCTTGATTTTAGAAATACATGTTGGATATTAAGACTAAGGCTATGTGGTTGACTGGTGGTATTGCTTGATATCATGTCAGATACCATGATCAGAATGAAGGAACTGATAAGAAAGTATTGTAATTAAGTCATTTGTTTTCCTTTTGGGTCCAAACAAAAATCTAGTTATGTTTAAGAAGCATTGGCTTATTAAGTAGACACGTTTTTGGTGAAGCTGAAACATAATCTAATTTATATGTTATATATTAAGGTAGGATTCATTTAATGCAACTGTTCACAGGATATTTGCATTTTTGCAGCAATATATTTGTTGTCTTTAGAAAGAGGCTTTTAAAAAGCAATACAATCTCCTACCTTATGCAAATGTTTCTGTTGCTCAAAAATACTGTTGGCATAAATCTTCAAAATACACTATTTAGAGGCTTTGATTTTGTGGTGTAGAACTTGAGATATTATGTTCTTACAGAAACTACCAAGTTTGCCCTTTAACTGAAAGTCTAGGAGACACAGTGGAGGAGGTCACTTTCAGAGCTTATTATCATTTAAAACTTAAGTTCATTCAAAATTTCCATTAGAAAAAGCATTTACAGGAATATTTCACCAGTTAAAGTCTTGCTTCTGATCATAGGCTTAAACTTGGGGCCCACTCAAGAGCATGGAAATGATAAAACATTCAGTAAAAATTCTGGACCTCAGCTAAAATGCATCTTACAGTGCTGCTGTGAGCAGGTTCCTCCCATCTTCCCATGTGCTTGTTCATTTTTATCTAAAAATTAGCCAGCTCATTGTAATGGCCAAACCAGTCAAGTACTGCTATCTTTGCTTTATTATTCTTATCTAAGGAATTCATGCTTATGATCCATTTTGACTTATATAGAGTCTTTGCATTAATTAAATTCACTTCAAACTAAAGTTATTCTACTTGACTGTATAAATGTGCCTTAATTACATGAATAGAACTATAGCCAGATTCCTGAATCAGTGCGGATTAAAACATCATTTCACAGCCAAACAGAAACATGTTCCCAATCACTGCACTTGAATTATTGTTATGTAGCTTGGGGCTTGTATTAAAATCACTGAATAATTGCAATCAGATTATTATAATCAAGTACAGGAGCAGTAATTACAGGTTACAGTCATTTTAAGCTGCCCTGGAAGTCCCATATACTGATCATATGCATATTAAAAGTTTATGTTAGTGATAAAATTAATGAACAGGATTGTAAGCTCCTGTCTGTGAGATAGGTGTCACATCTTACTGTATGGGGAGTTGTATTTTGCATAGCAAGGACATCCAACATGTTTACATGCTTTTCTGTGCTCACATCAGAAAGCTATCAAAAAAGGGTGTGGGGGTGGTGGTGGAATTCTCTGTCTATTTTCAGAATAATCTGCTGCTTTACTCAATTTAAATTTAAGTCTTGCTTAAATATGTTATCAGTTTTCATTGTAAGACTACACCAGGACTATCATTCATACCTATTTATTATACTCACAAGTAACATACAGAGAACTGTGCAACAGACAGAAGCAATACTGAACTTTTTCAACAAGAGGACATGAGAGACATAAACATAAAGTTTTATTTCTGGGGGCTATTGGAGGAGAACATGAAGGGGAAATTAGGGCAGAGAAGAATGAGTATTAAAAGAAAACTTTTCCAAGCTACTTCATATGGTCTTGTTTTGGAGAGGCCATAAAGTAAATAGGTATTTCTGATTTCCTGAGAGCTGTATTAAAAACAGAAATCCATGCCGTCTTAATATTCTGATTAAAAGACAAAAACCTTACTGGTTGGACTATAATAATCTTGTTCTTTGAATCAAACAATGAATATGGAATATGAGATATGAATTGGATTGTGATGGTCTGGATCTAAAATTAGAACCTGAAACTGAAATAAGCAGGAGAGCTCTAAAGGCCTCTCCTCACAAAGAAATGTCTTATGAATATATACGCTAACCACTGAATAATTTTATTACAGTTTTGCTTCTGATTCATGAAGAGAATGGGCTAAATGCAAGATCAAGGCTAGGAAGGACAAACAGAGAGAGTATACAGAGTGAGCATGGAAAGAAACCTTATGGTAAAGGTCCCATGCTGTATACACATCAGAAAGCAGAGTTTTGTCCAGGCCTTTATTCAGACACACAGAGGGCATAAATTTATGACAATTAAATGTGAATGACTAAGAAAATGACATTCACAAGGACTAGATAGACCAGCAGACTAATCCTTTGCCAGCCTCACAGACTTTCTACAGCCACCATGACAGCCAGCATAAGCCAGATAAAAGGCCAACCAAACACCCAGATGCTGCTGCTGGAAAATTACATACTACAGCTCAGCATCTGGGTTACAAAGCTGCCAAGTTCACCCCATGGGTGCCCACAGTGGTTGGCTCAGATGTTGGACCAGACAGAAGGGGAGTGGGCAACATGGAACATGCTGAACAACACAGTTAACAAGAAGGAGATACAGCGCCAAGTAATAAAATTGCAGAACCTGCCAGTGAGGTTTAGAACTTATAAAAATACCAGCTTAAGTTTATAAACAAGAATTTTACAGATTTGTTAAGCAAGAAGTATCTAATTATTGAGGTCTAATAGTTGTAATTAGATCCAACGGTGTCACCTTTTAAGAGCTCAGAAGTTCAGGAATCTGGAAAACACAGGCTCCAGAGCTCTGCTTAGAAGAGTACTCAAACAGTGGCCAGTACCAGATGTTTCAGAGGAAAGTGTGAGAATAATGGACAACTGTGGTGTACTCTGCTATCATGGATGATTTTCCTAACTTCTTTGAGTGAATGAATTGGCTCGAGTACCGGGAGGGATTGTCCTTTCTATTTAGAGTGAGAGGATAAAAATGCCTTAATTCAAGTTGTTGATATACTTCACAGATTTCTTCTTTAAAAAATGATGTCTAGCAAAGACTTTAAGGTACTGTGGTTTACATATCCCCATTAATGAAACATATTTCAATGCACAGGATAGATGTATTGTTTTTCACTTGCAAAGCAAAAAAAAAAAAAAAACAACTATTTACTCAAAATGTCTACCGTATACTTCATTTCATTCCTGTAAAACAAATAAGAGAAGAATAAAAGTTCTTTTTTATGAAACTCACTGTGGAACAATTATAAGAATTTTATTTGAAGAAGAAAGAAAAAGGATAATCCTAAAAGTGTAAACTGGCTATAGAGAAGTTTTGAATATTTCTGCAGTATAAGTAATCATTGTTTTAACAGTATTGAAATGCACCTATAGTTGTAGAGAAAAGATGTCTTTCCTCTAAAGTAGCATGAACATCCATCTGCGGCCGCTGTTGTTCCTATGGATGCACAAATGCGGCCGTCTTGAAGAGTTTTCAGTGAATACTTGCCACTTATTCATGAAGCACTGTGTAGCACTGTGCATAGGGAATTAAAAGCTGATATGTCATCTTAATATTTAGAGTAAGCACAAGTCTAAAGAAACTTGTATATCACAAACTATTGTGTTCATGAACTTTTTCATATTTTGTTTGTGCAAAGTACTTCAGTGCTGAGTTTTTAGAAGGAAACAACTTACTGGAATCTGTTCCTGGAATCTGATATCTCTGCTCGAGAACCATGTCATGATAGTCCTTGTATAGTGAGTGGCGGTTGTGCTTGGAGAACAGAGACGTTATCGTGAGCAAGCCCCCTTGCTGTTTATACATACTGCTGGATTGATCATTCGAATCTGGACTTAGCAGAGCAATGAAAGTTTCTAGCAGCAAGAAGGGATTTATTTTTTTTCTATTGCAAAGTAACGGCATGTTTTCTTTTAAAGGTCTGTGGCTTGCACACTTTGGTGAAATTCCTGAAGAGTGACATTCTGAAAAGCAAACTATAGAACTTAGAAGACCTATTGATAAATATCAGGTTTATCATTATTATAGTGTTGCCCACAGACAGCTTTCTATTTGTGTTTCCTTAACAAACACTTTTCAGGTATTTGTCATCCTCTAAAAGTGCCCCTAGCATGCAATTCAGGATTTCAGACCAGCAACATTTTTTTAGATTGCTTTGTTACTTTCCCTGTCCTACAGCTTTCCAGGGGGCCAAGAATGAGGATTAATTTTAATCCAAGTGGTTGCCAATATGTTGGAAACTGTAGATAAGTCTTGTAAGATCTTCTGAACTGACCCTGTTATTCAGGATATAACATAGACTGTTCCTGGAAAGTGTTACGTTTGAGCTAAACTTTTGTGGTATGAAAGAAAAACAGATGGTAAAGAGCAAAACAAATATGACTCTTCTGTCTGAGATGTTTTTGCATCTCTGTGAGACAGAAGTGGAGTCAGTGATCCACTGAAAAGAAACTTCTGTACCATCATTTAGGGTGCCTGCTCAACAATGCCCCTTTTCTTTACATTTGCTTGGGGCTTCATGGACCATAAAGATCATGCTTGTAGCTGAAGACAAAAAAGAGCAAAGACAGATATGCGAGAGAGCTGTTTTCAGATGCAGGAAAATATCATTAAGTTAACCCATTCAAAACATATTAATGGAAGAAAAATATCTGTGATAGTTCATTTTTTGCAGAACAGAAGAAAAGTTAGATGCCCCAGAAATAATCCCCAGTACTAAATTTCATCGTGTTCAAGTAATTGTTTTATATACACTTTCCTGTATGTGAATTCTTGGAAAATTGGAAACCAGAGCCAGTATTACAAGGTATTTTATTTTCTGTTTCTTTCTTTAAATTACTATTTCAGCAAACATATGCACAAAACCCATGATCATCTAGATGTGCATTTAGATTAAAACTAAAGCACAGTTCTACAGGAATTATGAAAGAAGCTGAAGGTTGAAAACCTCATTGCAACATGCCTCTTGAGGAAACAGTCTTAGTAAAATCCCTTGCCACCTGAATTTCATAGGGATGAAGGAATTCTTCAAGCTCTTTAAGTTAGCTGAAGGTGAAGTGATAAATTCAATTTGATCAAATTATGACATCATATTATGATAGCAAACCAGAAGTTTTCACTAGCATTTGTAGACCCATTGACCTAATAAATTTTATAAGACTAAAATGAGCTATATCAAAACTAATAACTGTAGAGGAGAGATGGGTGTCAAAGGGTATAGACTTCAAGTTCAGAGTATTCTCCTTGAGGTTGAAGGCCTAGTTCTGCAAAGTGCAAGTAAGAAGTACCTGTTATCACCCAGGGTAATTTAAGGAGTCCAGGTCCTGAAAATAGGATATACCTATACTATCCAAGCAGGGATTATGAAGTTGTCTTAAAGTACAGTGTCTGCTAGTGCCTGGCGATGGAATTTCTTTGGTTTTGTAAAAATAATGTAGGACTGGAATGCATTTATAATGCCATTACTTCCTTTGAAAGAAATGTTTTAATAGCAAATAATAAAAAAAGTGGATATCAAAATAAAATGTACTGAATTTGCCTTTTGAGGAATGTTACATTGATGCTTCCACAAAGCTGCTAAGAGCCTGGCTTGTGATACACTTGAATCAGTGGTATGATAGAGTTCAATATGATATTATACAGCTGCCAAATTAAAAATAAGTAGGCAAGCCAAATTAAATGAGCAAGACTTATTTTTCATCCCATGTCCCCATAAATACTAGTCTCTGTTTAGGCCTCCTGTCTATGCAGTAGCATTTCTTTGACCATTATGCAGACAGGATGCAATAGAGATTAAAGATAGAAGTTTAAAAGACTTTAAGGTTAATGGAAAGCATGCAAATGGCATGACTATGTCTGAGGTGAAAGTCAGTGTTTAGAGCAACTAAGACGACTATTAGGCTAACGTTAAGCCAATGTGATGAGCACAGTCTCCAAGGTTACTCTTTTTGTCTGCCTGCATCTCTCTCCTGGCCATAGGTCACAATGCCAGCATGCTGCAGGAGTGTAAGGTGGTCTTAGGTTCTACGTAATCTTTGTGAGGCTGCTCTACTCCCACACAGAGCTTTGGTTGTCTCAGCCCATGGGCATCTCAGAAACAGTTCAAAAAAGTGTGGGACACTCCTAGGAGAGCATAGTCCAACGTTTGTGCCTTCCCTGGCTCTACCACGGAAAGATACTCATCCCCATCAAATTATAAGCCTCTGCTATTCACAGAGACCTGTTATATCCATCTTGCTGTATCCTAGTCCAGCTTCTACATATGTTTGAGAATATGGAAGTCTTCCCAGAAGCCTTGTTACAAAGAAGGCTTCCCAAGAGCAGGGAGGGAAGAGGACCTGGAAAGAGGATCTTTCAGGGACCTGGCCAAGGCAGAGAGAAGCACACCTGGAAATGTCCTCACACTAAGTCTCTCCCTGTTGTCCATGGAATAACCATGACTATATACCAGAGAAATATGCCAGCTCTCTCAGGAACAATCCTGCAAGAATTGCTTTGCTGAAAGAAGGCGTTGTGTCTGTAGAATGCTTGCACATGCCTGTCTGAATTATTTGCACCTTCCTTAGCTTAGCTGTGACATTGTGGGGTGGGGAAAATTTTGTGGTCACACCAAAACACTACTTGCCCCTACCACAGGTGGGCTGGTTTTAATTGAGAGAATGGATAACATCTGAAGTAGGTTTGCTCACTGCTTCCCTATTACTCTGGTGATGAGGTAAGCCTCTGTTTCCTCTGTGCAGTGGTGGGAATTTCAGCACTTAGGGAATGCATCCATTAGCTGCTGCAGGAGGGGCATGTGGGTAGAGACAGAGAAGTAGACTCTATAGGAGATTACTGATTTTGGAGGTGGCTCCTCTAATCTGTATTTTCTCTCCACTTCTCCATCCTGTTCCTCTTAAAGATGCAGCCAAGCTACCTCTGAATCTTAGTAATTCTGATTTTAAGTGATCTGACAGCTTCATTCTGTCTTCAAAGTTATCTCAGTCCAATTGCTTTAAACCTTGTTTCTATTCATTACGAACTTCAGGATTTTATTTGCTGTGCAGTTGAGAACAACAATGCTTTAGAGGAAATCAATCATCATTTTTTTAATTTTATCTATGAATTGCTGAAACATGAGAAAATATAAGATCTTTTTCCCCAGTAGGTTTTTGTCCATAGCAACACAATAAGCTTATGCTTCACTCTTTCCAACTTCAAGTTAATAAAAGCAGACCGTGTAAGTCAGCTGTGTGGACACCTGCTCTTTTAGTGCATGTAATGCAAGAGGATGCATCATCCAAATGCCTGTAGTTTTGAAGACTCCACCAGCTTTACCACTTTCTTCATTTTCCACTAATATATAGCTCTGTAGTCTGCCATTATCATCTTGATTGTGAGAATGCTGCTTTGTGTTTATAAGGTTTGGTTGATAAAGTTAGTTTGATAGTTCTCAACCACTATCTCTTTCAGGAAGGCCTAAAGTATTTCAGTGTCTTCATCATGTCCAAAAGTATATTAGAGCTGGTATTCATCAGTAGACCTAAGTAACCTCATTATTGTTTCTTTAAAATAGAATATATCCTCTGATTTCTATATGTTGAAGTTGTTGTTATGATCATGCGTATTATTATGTTTTCAAAATCTTAATTACAAATATAAAAACTTTGTTATTCTTTTTAACTTTAAAAAATCATAGTGACAGCTCTCCTTTCACAGGAGGAGAACTAATTTAGATTTCACCCCATTCTTATGGCCTATGCTGATCACTTGCAATCTTAAATATAACATGTCCTTTAATACAACAGCAATAATGACTTGAGAATTAGGTCTGCTACTCAAAAGAATGGTGGGGGAGGGTCAGAGGGGGAACAGCAGAGTAAAGACCAGATTTTAGCGGAGAAACTTGAAAACAACAGCGATGTCTTTCTAGTGGTTTTTAGTCTTGTAATGTTTCACTGTTTTCAATACATTAAACAACAGCTAAAATTAGTGCAATAATTTGGAAGTTATGGTATAAAAAGAACAAGTGGAAAAACTGCAGAACAGGACTCCCAATGAATCTGAGTACTACTGATTAACACTAGTTTTTGAAATGTTAATTAGTTTTACACTTAACAGCTTGTCATTGTCTAAAAGGGCATAGGAGCAAACCTTCCAGAGTGAAGGCTGAGGAGTTTTTAACTCCTTGGTGACAAGAATTGGCGCACATTCCATTGCTCTCAATAGCACCATGAGCAGACAAGAATTAATTAGCTTTGGTGATCAGTAAGATAAAAGAATGCAAGTATCTGAATTAGTTAGCAATGACAAGAGGGTGAAAGAAATATTAAGTAAATTAAGATGTACACAGTAGTTACTGTCCAAAAGCTAACTTGATCCTACTTATTAGGATTGAGAACTTTTCCAAAATATGAAATTATCTCTCTGCATTAACAGCATGCATGATTGTTTTATTCATTTATGTGCAACTTGAAGGCACATTAAAGACAGTGATGTATGCTAAATTGAAGGAAGTGGAAGGGATTAGATAATGATAACATAGGAATGTGTATTCATTATATATTTCAGTTTAAATCACTGCTTTCAAGTCTATGAGAATTTAGACTGGGCTGTTTCGGGGGAGGGGGTTAACCCCTAAATGAAGATTCTTCATATTTTTCTATTTTCAATGAGCTAAAAGCTAGCAACAATGAAAAGTTGCGGGACTCGATAACATTTACTCTTGAGTTTCATACACAAACTCCAATCTGGCTGATAGTGACTCAGATGGTAGGGTGGAGATTTAACAGTGCTGGGCCAGATGTGAGAAATCACAGAGCTTGGAGCCCAGCTGACTTTTCACAGAGGCCAGAGACAAAGTGAGCAGGGAGCTCTGATTTACTTTTATCCCCCCAAAGTTATCCCTCCTGGCCTGATTGTAACATCCCTGGAGCCAGGAGGGAAACATGCTGTGTTGCTGCTTATTTTTGCATGTGTTCCAGCAGATTCGGTTCTCTGAGGCTGTAAGTAGAGCAAATTTCTTGCACGCTAAGTTCATGTATATATTTTCAGTTAAGAGAGAAGTGAAAAGCTGCAATGTTAAATTTGAATTAGGCAAACCCATAAAAACTCCATTTAGGTTTCAGGTTTGCCACAAAGCTCAGAGAACTTGGCAAAGCAAACACAGCATCTTCCCAATGTCTGTGCTATGGGAGTGATATCCTGTAGTGTGGAAGTAGTCTTGGCTTATCCTGTAGTTTGCTGAACACCTTTCTAGATTATTGCAATTTGCAGCATTTGACAGATTTAAGCAAAAATAGAAATTCTCTTACTGGTTCAAGTTTCTGTGTGAAGACTTCAACCACTTCTACTTTGCAAACAGGCCAAATTGTTTCTAAATTCAGAATCTGGGTTTGGGGGATTTTTTTTTTTTTTCCTGAGGGGGATGCTCTGCTAGTGGCTAGACTTTAGTGAAAAACACCATCTATACCATGAATTATTTTACTTTTTTTGTTATGTGTCTTCTCCATCCTTCTGCAAGATTTCAAAATTTGTAAGTTCTATGTGAATTCTGGCTAAATGTAAAATCCTTAATTATGGAACAGTGTCCATTGGAAAATCCTCTCATCTCAATTCCTCCCTTTCCTGGAAAAATTCAACCAAGGCAAATGTAACACAACCTAATTCATATAGGTAGACTAAACATTTTCACTATAGAAAACAACCTTATTGTGTTTGTAAGCCTAAAAATTTCAAGTCTGTTCTGCTGTATATGTATTTTCAAGAGAAACAAAAAACTGAAACTGGTTTTAGCAACTGGTTTTAGAAACTGCAGAAGCTGCATTATCTGTGTACAATGTGGGTGTAATACTACATTGGTCAGCAACTATAATGTAAAAGGTAATGCACAAGAGTTTTATATGCTTCTCAGAACTATAAAGGAAGTGTGAGTGGATTTTAAACATTTTGATTAGCACCACAAAGATTTTAATGCTTTATTTAATCAGTTTGCTATAGGGCAAACACATTTGGTAGACAAGTAAAATGAAAGCACGGGCATCAGTTTCACTGTTTTCTATTAAGTAATGTTGCGAAGTAAGCAGAAGTTGGATTCAGATATCAGATAATTATCTCCACACTATGTGTCACAGTAAATAATTTTAATTGGTTTAACTTCAGGGACCATTACTGGCCTAATTAGAAACATGAAAAGGCTACAAGTATTAGGAAATATCCTGAAGGAATGAGAACATTAGCAATTCTGTCAAGCCATTTTTAAAATAGTACACGGTAGCAGACACATTTCAGTAAAAGGCAGATTACTTGAAAGGTGCTTTTAGGAAAACAGTACTTGTGGGTTTGTAATAAGAGAACTTGATGGGTAAGTGTAGAGATTTTGTAGTGGCTAACGTATTATTACTGTGTTAAAGACACACTAATCTTATTCTGATTGCTACTTTTAAAGACATAGGTTAACTTTCTCTGCGTAATGCAAGAATAACAGAGTTGTAAGAGCTTGGGGGCAGTGAGAAAGAGGAAAGAATCCCCATGGCAAACAAGTTCATTTGGTTTTAAAACAAAAACAAAGAACCAAAACAGGTTGTATGGTGTTTGGAAGGATGGGAAGTTTGAAAGACATCCACCAGTTTCTTCAACGGAGCTATGTAAAAATGACTTTTGGATTCCTGATTCTCCTCTGTTCTATCTGAGATTTTGGATCTTATGCAAGTATTCACATTCCAAATGAGATCATCAGGAAATGATCTTTCATTGAACGATACCTTCTGGTTTAAGCCTTTCCACAGCTTCTCACGTCTGGAGCAAGTTTTAAATTTTCCTTGCAGCTCAGTGGCTTAGAGGTATATACTCTTTGACTCAGTTGTCACTGAAAGCCAGTGGGCAAGCAGTGGTGAGCTCAGAAGGCATTGTCTACCAGAGCTCAGATCTCTACAAAGGGGGTTACTCTTAAAAAAAATTCAGATGGACAGATACTTTCCCACACTTGTGCTAAGCTGGTTTCTGTAAACATTATTAAAAATGTGACTGTGCCCCTTTGTTTTACAGAACTTGTGGCTACCTTTGAGTTTATTCTGCCACTGCACTTGATGGTTGGTTTGTCTAGTTATTCTGCTTTCACAGTATTAGTCACTTAACCCCTTTCCACAAGGAATTACTCAGCTTTTAGATGTACCTGAGCAATACCAGGAGACAAGTTGCAATTGTACATTTTGGAGGATGGGGGTGAAGGAAGGAGGGAAGACAGGCTGGTGAATAAAAAGTGATACAAGAGTTCCTACAGACTCCAAATGAATAGTTCGGTTGGGTCCTCATCCTCTTTCGTGCAATGTTTCATATACTGTGCCTGAGGTGACACAAGTAATAGTATAGAGGAAAATTTTTATTACAACCTTAGGTGAATCGGCATTAGTTTAGTCTTGTGCTTTGGGCTGGTCGATAGAAGCAGGGTAAACAATTGCCAAGGAGGAACAGTGATGGGGACAGCCAACCACCTAGGATGTTGTACTGCTGGAGAACAGCATCAAAGATTTAAGCAGCATGTGCTGCTTGAGCAGTTGATCAACACCTGCCACTGCAACAGCAAAGGACATTTTTGTTGATATTTATAGGAATACCTCAAGCTATGTAGATGTAAAATATACGTATAATCTTTTCTCTATTAATCTCTGTTCTTCTATTAACCTGTGGGAATTCTGCAATTCGAATACATGGCCAAAAATTTTTCTTAGCGTTGCTCATCTAACTCTTAAGAATATTACATGTCAATGAGTTCTACAGGCTGTGTACCACCTAACTCCTTTATTATTGTTGTCTAGTTTCACTAAGCATAATCTTATTCTCATAGAAGACGAGCTTAGTTTACCCTTTTCATAACTCTGCTTTGTCAGGTTTTTCCTGTCCCCAAGTAAACAAAATCGTTTCAGTCCTTACAGACTCTCTGCACATTGTAGTCTTGTTCTGCCAGAGCTTTTCTTGGCTTACCTCTAAATCATGCCTTAGAGAGGGTGATCATCACCAAGCAAAATATGCTACATGTGAATACATCATTTTCCACAGACCATTCCATTTATTTTATATTTCATTCCTTATGTAGCATCACCTGATTTACATTTGTGAAGATCATTAGCTATTGAACAAAAGCTTCCATGGATTTAGCCAGTATTTTTCTGATCGAAGAGGGCTTACTATGCTTAAAATGTGAAAAGGGCCAATAGATCATGCATGGGATATAAACATAACTTCATCTACTACATTGTGTGAATATAAGGAAGCAGTGAAACTGCTGAAACTGAGTTGCTTTAGGTCATGAATACATATGTAATACTCTGATTTTGTCAAACTAATGAATATACCAGCATGGTCACGTAAGACTTGGAGAAAAGAATTTCAGCAAAATGGCTTTCTGTGACTGCCTAGCTTTCCAGCTGTATTTTCTGAAAGGTTTAAATGGTGCCTGATATGTTTTTTGCTACTTAACCTGAAAAGATACCACAGTAGCAGAGGTTAGGAGTAGATAAGGAGGTAATTTGGGCATATAACAAGAGCAACAGAAGAGTTTCTCTGTGTTGGCACAGTCCTCCTCTAAAAAAGCAGATATTTTAATGGCCCACTCAGCACCTGTCCTTAGCTTGAAGGATTTTCAAACGAGCCAGAATCTTCCTTTCTTGTGTCAATCCAGTGCTTCACCCTCAAGAAATGAACGTTTTTATTCTGTGTATGCTTAAGAATTGAGGATAAAGTACTTAAAAAGAGGGTTCACCTGGGAATCATGCCCTGGGAGATCAGTTTAATTCAAAGTTTAGCCTTTGCTATGCCTTTGTTTGCCTTAGGTTTGCCATGAAACCTGTGATAGAGTAAGGAAAAAATAAAGTTGTACTCTACGAAGTTAGAGTAATCCTTGGAGTCCACTGTAGACCACATCATGCATATCTGGTGGTTGTGGGAAGTGTTAAGATATGATGAAATATAGAGGAAAAAAAACATGAGAGAATGTGATATCTATCTTTCTCCACTTAAGAAACTTTGCCAAGGATCCTGGATTGTACTATGTAGGAACATACTGACCCTCCTTGAATTTCACCATATCATTCAGAGAGGCTGCTGCCTAAATAAAGATCCATCAAATAAGAAAAATCTTGCCTGGCAAAGAAGAAAATATGGTTTCACCACCGTTATAAATTTAGAATTATATGTAACACTATAATTCAACTTCTTGGACTTTTTCTTCTTTCCAAAAAATGCACTGAAGATTTGCAGTCTTTTTTTTTTTTTTTTTTTTTCTTCTCTCTTCTGTGTCTAAATTTCATTAATGCGGGATTCATTGTTCTGTTTGTGATGCTGGTTTGCATCTAAAAGTGATTCTGCATTTTCAGCCTAGGCTTTTCCAAACACTATAGCACTGTGAATCAGGGTTTATATCTGTGACTATCTCCAAGTTTCTTTATCTGTCCTAGGCAGCAGGTTTCTTATCTGACAGCCTTATAATTATGGAAGTAGATGCACATTAATGATTCAGTGCTTACATAAACAACTGGCCTTGGAGAAATCTAATGAACTAACTTGAAGGATTTGATTTTGCCTAATTAAATGTAAATAATGTTTAATGTTGTATGTGACAGGATTTCTCCAGAAACTTATGGACTTTTTTATGTAACCAAACCACTGTTACAAACGCAGAGTGAGGGCTGTAGCAAACATCATGAAATTGCATGTCATGTTTTGTTTTCAGTAATCATCCATCTATCTCTTCAAGTAGAAAAATCAGGGTATTTAATATCTGGTACAGCCTATGGTAGCATGTATCAGGAGATGCTTACAATGTGCATAACCATTTGGTAACCTCTGAACTGTTTCTCCTCTTTCTCTCAAAGCCGGCAAACTATGAGCCTGAACAAAACTTTTGCATCTCAATCATTTTTGTATCAACCAAAAACCTTTCTTCAACATTATCTTTTCCCTTCCTTTCTGCAATATTATGTGTTAGCAGTTTGAAGTATATTTAATCATTATATATAAGCCAGGCCAGCTTGGATCATCAGTTGCTGGATCTCAGTTTCATTGCAGAGGGATATTTGGTGAGTGAGACCCAGAGTAAAATGCAGTGGTTTTTTTTTGCCACCAGTACTGGTAGGCTGATTATTTCGCTTTAAAAGAACCACAATTATTTCTAATGCATGTGTATGTATACATGTGTGTGTATGTACACACACATGCATAAGTATATATGAAATTATCAGAGTGATTATGGTGTATGCTAGTACGTCGACCATTCCTTAAAATAATTTCAAATACTTCTATAGAGTGATTTAAAGCCCTATAGAAAATATGCTATTTTATTTGAAATTGGGAAGTTTTATAACACTCTACATATAACTTTGTGAAACTGTTTGTAAGATGACTGGGAGTCCCTGCAGGATAGAACCCACAACCTCAGGGAAAAGACTAAGGCAGTTATTTCTATTCCAGTCTATGCCTCTCCATAGGGTCTCTGTGTAATTCAGATAACTAAATCACGACAGTCCTGCCAGACTGTCTGTGAGGAATACGTGCACCTCAATTTCCTTCTTTCTACAAGGCTTTTTTTTGAGGCAGAAAGGGGTTAAACATTTTGCCTGGGATGAGAGCCTGGAGAAGGCTGGTGTTCATTCAGCTGCTGAATTGAGCTATCAATAATTGAATAAGGCCATTACCTGAGGAAGACACCTTGGATAAGAAAATGGGAAACAGCATCCAATGGACATTATTTTTTATCAATGAACTTTTTTCCCTTTCCCTTTCCACTTCTCAGGAATCTTGAAAGGAAACCATGTAACTAAATCATGGGCAGATACTACATGAGTGAGGAAGAGGAGCTGACATCTGGAAGAGGAAAGGGTAATGCAGGTAGCACATCTTTCCTGCTTTTATGGGACATGGATGGATTTGTCCTGTGTTTTTGTCCTATAGATTTTTAAATCCTGATAAACAGGAAATGCTTGTTTGTTTCTAAATATTTTATTCCATAGCTGTAAAGTTGCCAGCGTTTGTTTCCCTTACAAGGCTAAGTCCTCATATAAGTGCATCTGATGGCAGAGAATTAAATAAGTGTGCTGTCATTCCATGGACAAATCTTAAGAGTTTTTTTTTTTAAAAAAAGTTTTTTCCTCATACATAACCTAGGCAAGAGCAAGTTTTGAGAGTTACTTGAGGAATGCATATAAAGGTCAGTGGCAAAAGCAAAATCTCTGCTAATTCAAAAGCATGCTACTTTTCAGTTGGTCTCAGAACAGGACAGATACTCCGTATTTTGGTCCTATGTTACACCTGATGCCAGTGTTCCTCAAACTGTTGTTATTGAATGTTTGGTTTGGATTTCATTTTCAATGTGTATATAATTGAACCTGTTGGACTTAAACAGATTTTATGATAGTGAGATACATATGTGAGATCAAAGCCAGATTCGGTGCGTCTTCTTTTGGTTGATGCGCACTCCTAAGTGGATTTTCTAGGTACAAGTGTTGAGGGTAAGGGTGGTACTGCTGGCATTTTTATTTTTTTCCTTTCTGCTATTCTTGCTGCTGTAGCATTTGCTTTTCCCCTTGTGCCCTTGAAGGCAAATCCAGGTCATCCTGCAGATAGTAGAAAAATCCTAACCAACTTAAATGATACTATTTGTTATTTTGCAGAGGAAAATTGGCAAAAATTATTGAGCATGTTTGGCTCTCATCATCTTTTTTCCTCTATCTCTTTTTCTAGCATTGTTTTATTTTTTGTGATATTTTTATCACTGTATTTTTGCTGTCCCCAGTTCTGGGATTATATTTTGACTCTTTGAGTCATTTTGCTATGTATTTCAAAGAAGCAGATTTTTTTTATTATTTTATTGTTTATACGTTGATCTCTATGTAGACTTTTAAAATGAAATAAAGAACTGACATGGTTTTGGTGATTTGGTTTTATTTATTTTTGTGTTTTCCTCCTCATTCCCTCTTGACTGCACTGAGTTTCCATTAACTTTCCATTCTAACTGCGTGTGCTGATGAGTACATGAGTTAGACTGAGCTACAGATCCAGTGGTGTGGAAAGCTCAATTAGATCTTCAGTAACACCCTTGAACATGCACATGTATATGCAGACACATCTACTTTGGCTGTGGGCTCAAAGCAGGCAAAGCTACAGAGAAAAATTGCATTTCTGTTTTTTACTTCCCCTTCCTTTTTCTTCTTTTTTCTTTTCTTTTCTTTTTTTTTTTTTAAGCAAAGCAAAAGCTCAGGCTTTTACCAGTTTGTGATTCTCTGCCCAGTCCTGCTTGAGAATTCATTTCAGTGGGAACAGGTTTTGTTTGCATTCACATTGTGTGTATAAATATCATTTTATAATTATGATCCAAGGACTTATAAGTGACACTTGAGACAGAGCAAACACTATAAAAAAAAAAGAAAAAAAAAAGAGCTAGTTAGAACCTGTCAGGGTATTGCAATGTGAGTTAACAACTAGGTCTATGTATTCTTCTAGCTTTCAAGGTGTTATTTGCTGAATCACACTTTAAAATGTGTATAAGTACATATATGTGTTTTCAAAAGAAGTGGTATTTAAAAGCCATGGGTTTTGTATGCTTTTCAAAACTCCAGCATCTGCTGTAACATTTTTGTCTTTCTTACTGGCCATATTCAGCAATTCTTTAGGTTAATCAAAACTTCCATGGTGGTTCTGAAGCTTCAAGAACATGCTGCAATTTGAGATTCCACAAAGACAAAATGAAATACACAGAACAATGAGTAAAACGTCAAGAAACCATGAATGCCTTCACACTGGCGGAATTCCCTGAATACTGCGTAAGGGACTTCTGACATGAAATAGCTATTTCCTGGGGATCCACTCCCAGACATACAGCGGAATAGTGCTGAGACACTCTAAGTCACCTAAAATCAACTTAGAGCTTCTTCAGAACCCTTAAACAGTGAAGAAATTGAACATGCATGCGATGCACCTTGCTGTGCCCCACAGGGACAGCAGTCATTGGACAGCTGCTCACCATTTGTTTCCCATTTAACCAGATTACTACATCGCCAGTGAAGGTATATTGGAACATGCTATAAATGACAAGAAGAAGTAGTTGGTTCAAGATGAGGCGTTAATCCCAGGGTTCCAGAGCAGGAGATCTTTATCAGCCCTACCCCACTGTAAGAGATTATGGCAGAAATTCAGTTCAGAATCAGGAGTTGAAATTGGCCTCTAATAAGTGCTAGTGTGGTTTCATTTTAAATTAATCTGATGAGGCTGAAAAGAGAAATGCAGAGTAGTAGTTTGGAAATTTATTTATTTACGATGTGCAGTGCTTTTGAATTCTTAATTTCTTTCTCCTTTGGATAAAACTTTATAAGCCATACAACATAATGAACTGGGTTCCAAAGTCATAGCAACCTGTACAAACCCAGAGTAGTGTTACTTGCATCGGTAAAGTTATTCCAGATTTACACCCGTGTTGGTGAGATCAGAGGCTGGCCAATTGTACTTAAGCTAATTAATAAAAATAACTGCTTTAGTCTTAGTCTGATCGAGGATGTGGTTAACACATTTTCATTGTGTCGATATCGCCTGGTTTCACTTTGCAATGCATATCTATTCAGAACGGAAATGGTTAAATATGAAGAAGCCAGGTTATTACACATTTCAATTCCAGAGTCAAATATAAAAATTTCTATTATAGGGACAATTAATTACATCTCAAAATGGCAAATGTGCATCCTTGTCAGGTAGAGTGTACTCTGATGGCCTTTCCTCAAACACTGAATGTGGAGATTTGATCTCTTCTAATGGTGCTGAGAAAAGGGTAATTACGCTATGGTCAAAGCTAATTTGCTTTCTGCCAGATGAACTGTTGTATTTTATTGTACGCTGACATTTTAAAGTAATTACGGCACTGTTGACCTTAGACAATTCCAGTTGTATCGCTGTCTACAGCTGCAGCGTTCTACCTTTGGCTGGCAGACAGAGGCTGTAACGAGGTAATGACACGGACAAAGAGCACCATATGGGGCTCCTTTGAGATACACAAAGCCCAGTGAAAGGAAACAAGAAAATTTTAACATCATCATTACAGTCACACATTTTTACAGCCATAAAGGATCCCATCCCCCAGTACACAAAATGCCCTAAATAGTTTACTTGCTTATATACTGCATATCTGTGTGTTTTTCTTCTGTAAACGGCAGTGTGCATTAAGAAGAAAGAGGTCAGGTAGAACTGAATGTGACGGACTGGTCTTCCACTGACACGAGTTCAAAGGCTAAAGACTATTGATTGAGATAAAAGCCTAGGTTCTTATCTAATGTTAAAGACACTCCTTGTTGTCTGAAAGCTGTGCACATAATTAGGCTGAAAGAGGAGCACTTCATCCAGAAAATCACTATAAACTGAGCTTCATTAAACGTAGATATTAGTTAATTTAAAGGAAGACGTTATTTTTCATTGATATATTTTAATGAGGTATGTCTGGTTGTCTTTTCTATGCTAAGAAATATAAACGTGTGCAGAGTGCTTCCTGGTTAATGTATCCCTGCTAGGACAGAAAAATAGATTAATATCACTCGCAGAGAGTAATGCTTTATTCTCTTGAAGAAAAAAATGCAGGATATTGAATACAAGAATTTATTGCAGTGAAGAGCTGGTAAAAAAAAATGAACTTTGCTGTTACATTAAACATTTACCTACTGTTTTGTAGCCTGGGCTATAGAAATGTTAACTTGTTCAGAGTAGGCAACAGGATTTTCCCTGTATCATGTTCTGCACTTTACATGATAGGTGTAAAGAGAGAGTGGAAATGATTCTATGATTCTAAATCAGTTATCTCCATTGGAGTTAGTTTTCCACAATGAAGCTTTGTTAGAAACAGTAGGAAAAGGGTGATTACAGTTGGCATGTGTCAGAAAAATTACATTGGAAGAGAAAGGTTAGGCCCAGCATTCAGTGTTACTCTTGAGTCCAAACTGATAATACCATTTCTTAAAAATCTTGTTTCCAATTTTGCACAGCTCATCTGGTTGTTGCTGGGCTTCTGAATACTTGATAGAGAAATAACCCATGCATTCTAAAAGCATGTGTTTTGAGAATTCCATCTCTTTATGACAGGTTATAAAATGGGAAAGGTTTTTTAAAAGTTAAACTACTATCAACTATATAACGGACTGTTCTGTAACTGTGGCTACTTGCTGAAAAGTTAGAGCTTTCTGGTCCAACAGTAGAAGAGTCCGACAGCATTTCTTAATCAGTGTCCATCTTCATGTTTGAATTCTGGAGTCCAGAATATGCATGTGCTATATGATATCTTTCTCTTGAGGTACTCTGAAAACATGTTTTTGTTTTGTTTTTTTCTCTTAATACTTCTGTTATCCTATATTAAAGTAGAAGTACTGCTAGTGAACGAAATAAGGACCATCGCTCTGCACATAAAAGGCCTGCATAATCAACCACCGAAAAAACCCACCATCTCTGTGTCTGAAAGACAGTGACAGATAGTAGAAGCCATGCCAGCTGTTTTATGACAGTTCTTTCTATAGTGATATCTTGCCAAAAGAAATGAAGAGAAACCAGAGAGACAAGTATTAAAGGTAACCCAGAATTAAAAGAAAAAAAATCTATGAGCAGCATTGTAGCGTAATACTGTAAAGTTGTAAGAGTGAGATGGAGAAGGGCCATATCTTTTAATAACAGACAAACACTTGTCCTTAACTCATTGCCAAGGTGATACAATAAGAAATAAATCATATTCCAGCTGTTCTTATTCATACAGCTGGCCTGGAAGTAGAGTTCCCAGGATGTGCAACGGCACAGCAGATCTTTATCTTTACCCAGAACACAGAGCAAAAGCAAAGCATATGACTGGTCTTGCTCTATCCAGACTTATGGTAAAGTAGCTAATTATCAGGCAGCTACCAATTAGGATCAGTGACAGAGATGATCTATATGGCAAAAGAGCAATTTATCCCAAGATGTATAAACGAATGGATATTCCCCAAGGAATTAGGTTAGATAACATCAAGAAAAGCATGTTCCCTACATGCTCTTTTGAAATTTGATTGTAATCTATCCTGTGGCTCTGTTATAAGACAGATGGAATTCTGGGGTTAAAACATCTCTGTTGTAATTTGAAGTTAGACATTGTAATTGTTTTTTATCCCAAACGGCGTGCAGTATTCTGTACATTTTGTGTGTGCTCTGTGTGCTGCAACAGCTGAAGCTCAAAATGGGACTCTCTTCATTCATAGACAGCAGCTCTAGTAGATTGAGCCAGAATGGGTTTATCTTCCTAGCCAAGCTAAGCCTGTCTCAGCTGGAAATTGCTCTTTACATGTTAGATAATTCCTCTGTAAAGAATTACAAATTGCACCCTATTATTCTTATTTTATGCAGATTCCATATGTGACATGCATGGATTGCTACTCATGCAATTTGATTGGGAAATGGCTTGGATTAGGGCATGAGTCATTTGTGATCTTTTGTATTAGAGACAGGAATACATTCTTCTGAATTATTAGTCCAATCTTATTTTGTAGATTAAAATTGTTGAAGATACTACCTACAATTCTAGGATGAAATCCTGACTGAGGAAAGGTTCCGCTATTGATCTTAGTGGAGCCAAATTTTCACTTATAGAATTGGATTCTATTTAACATGATCTCTTATAAAAGCCAATGGAGAAAATGAGAGTTACATTTGCTGATGGAAAATTATATTTACTGAATAGGCAACTGAAAATAGAAGAGAAAGAATAAAAAAGTGTAATTGGAAGATGGAGACAAATACATTGGAAAAGAAAACAAGATCTTGAAATAGAAAACTGACAACTGGTATATGAAATCAAGATGGAGATATTTGTATTTGGCAACATCATATATCTCTAAACCCGAAACTGAAGAATCTTTCTGGGCTTTTTCCATAGGAAGCTACTTGAAGTAATTCACAAGAAATCTAGAACTTTTTTGAAAATTTCTAAAGGTTATTTCCTTTAGAACAGAGTCTCTCAACCCCACTTGAAATGAGCTAGTTTTCTGTGCAAAGCTATTTAGTGCTATAAAAGACAGTAACTCTGATCAAGTATACAGATTCATTAAGGGCCATACTAGATCTATGTCAAATATGTGACCCTCCAATCTGTGTGCAGTTAGCCGAGGCAATACTATCTCCTCATTACTATCTTGGATTTATTGTCCATGAAATAGGCTGTTGCCTGCTTTTCTATCAAAACAAATATAAAGACTAATCTGGCACATAAAAATGTAAGTCGGAATATTGATTTGTACTAGCTGATCTAGATATACTTATCATAGATATAACAGTCTTCAGGAACTGTTGATATCTTCTGTAAAAATGACAACATATTTTCTTTTTTAAGGATTGTTGTTTAGAGTAGCTTTTCATTAACTTCATGCAAAAAAAAGTAATCATCTTACTTATCTCCTTTCTACAATATAATATGTGTTCAGAAGTTTTCAAATGGGTCAGCTTACTGCCGATATGAATTGTGCACTGGTCATGAAAGCCGGAAAACAGAATTATGAGAAGAGTTTACTGTACATGCTTTTACATCATTAAAAAAGATTCCTAGGTAGCTTGGTCCCCCAAATTTAGATTTTAGAATGAAGACTTTTTCAAAGTAAATTGAATAAAAGTACTATTAGGAAATATCTATTGAAAAAACATCATTTTCTTTATTTGGATTTAAAGGTTCCCTTGCAACATCAACATTGCATCCCTAAATTAATGTTTTCAACCTAAAAAAGTTAAGCCTGCTAGGTGGTAGAAAGTAGAATAGTTTCTTAGCATTGTTTCAAAAGTAATAACACTTTCAATGTGTTTTAAACAGGGAAGCCTTAATTCAGTTCTCAGGTCACAGGTTATTGTTGACTATTTGACTTCACAGGACTCATATGTGCATGTTCTGTTTTGAGTATAACCCTAATTTTTCAGAAGTGTTGTAAGTTTATTCAACCTGGAAATCAGTAAAGAGGTAATGAAGAGTTCACTGGAGGGAATATTTTCAAAAAAAAGAAAAAGAGGTAAATAGTGTCCATGTTATCTACAATTCCTCCAGAAGTTGTGGGGGGGATTGTTGTTTTTCCTTTTGTTTCTGTAATTTGCAACAGTGTACTAATAGCCTTTTTCTTTCTTTCTTTCTTTTTTTTCCAGAGTTTGAGTTTCAAAATGCATAATTTTTCTTCCAGAACAGTAATAGGACCTTTGGTCTTGACAGCCAAATCTTTCACCTCATTTTTGAATTTTAGCCCACACAAGTGCTTTTTGTGGACTTCTATTCTTGACTGATAACCTATTTTCGGGATGTATTTTCAGTTTGTATTCAATATCAAGCTTTTAAATGCCCAAGCAGATTAACTATCTGACTCTTAAAATCCATACTGTTGTTTTATATCAGTAAACAAAAAGCTACAGAAGACTTGCATTTTGTCAATGGGGAGATGAGTGTTACCACAAAATAAGCAGGCTTGTTGTTTATTTTAGGGTGGCAGAAGTTGATAGTAACATTTTTAATTATCTCATTATAATTCAGAAGTACAAAATTCTGAGAACTGGTAATATTGAAAGAAACATTTTACCACAAAAAAATTCAGATTAGAGGTGAAATCATAGCCACGCTGAACTTCATCAGAGTTTTATCATATGACTTTATTAGATCTAAGGGTTTTTTTTTAAAGCCTGATACTGCTTCATTTCTACCGCTAAATACTAATTTACTAAAGAGATGCTGGGTTTTAGGTTGTCTAGGAAGAATCCAGTAATGTTTCTTCTAAATCAGTGGAAAAGTGTCATTTGACAGGGCTGGATCAGCTCCTAGCCATTTGACTGTTCACACTCAGGATAATCTGTCCCTCTGGCACTAGCCCTCCACGAATACCAGAGGTTTCTGGGAACCGGACCTGCTTCTTTCCTATTCATTTGGGCAAACCCTTGTTTACTGGAAGCCATCAAGCCTCTTCTGCTCTCTGCAGTGGCCACAAACTCACAGATGTAGAAAATTATTCCTCTTTCACAGCTATGCTGTAATTCCAACCTTTTTCTCTTAAATGCACAATTCCAGTAGTAATGAAAAAGTCTGGTACTATCAGTAACTGCCTATTTATGTTATAGCATGTTCTGCACCATAAGGTTCTCTGCATTCTAATCTGAAAATGTGGGAGGGTTTCTGGGCAGCCTTAGTTGTCATTTCTATTCTATACTTCTTCTCAAGGAGCATCTAATATACTTGATTTTAATACCGACTAATATATGATTGAGTGCTCTAGTTTTTTTGTGGTTAGTTTTATTTTTGATACCTTTCTATTTATTTTAATTGACCTAATTAGTGAGTTAGTGTGTATCCATAATTGCAAATAGATAAGCCTGAGCTACAAAATTCAAATATCCCAGATTTAGCAGTCCTGTACGTGTTCATGGACTTTCTATGGCTTTTAATCCTAACTCGCATAAACTGTTATATTTATTTTAGTAAAAGTTTATTACATTTACCTCATCAAAGCAGAGTGCAAGGTTGTTTCAGAGTTACTTGTAGCTGAGCTGACAACAGTTCAGAAGCTCAGGGCATGGGTCATCAGATGTGAAGGCAGTCAAAAGCTAAGTTTTTAATTCATCTTATTTTGTCACTGAGTTTAATGCAATATTTCTGTTTCAATGAGTTAAAATAAAACTTTGTGCTCAGGAAAGGTTGCTATTGTCTGTCCTTTAGGGATTCTACTGCAGGTACCAGACTAATTTTTCGTGAAAATGGGATGTTACAGGAGCTCTGCTTTTAAAAGCTGTTCGGTGGAGGCATGTCGCTCCATGGCCAAACTGGCCCTGCGCGATTTCTGGGTGCAGCCGTTGCTAAGCCCTGCGCTGCCTTCTCCCCCGTTCCTCGGGCTGAGAGGACTTGTTGGGGAATGACGTGATTACTTTGTATCAGGAATATTTATTTTCTGGAATCCTTTGGATTTTTTTTTGAGATAGGAAAAGAATTGCAAATCCTGAGCAAATTTAGCTGATAGTGTACTGACACACTTGGTGTGCTAAGGCTTTAGGCTCATTTTACAGGTTTACTGGACTAACTGTACAGGGGCTGGCAATGTTAACACCTGATTACTGATTTTGTTATCTCTGCGACAACTTACAGTTGTTCTTTATAGTGCTGTAACACTTCTGCAGAGGGCATCAAGTCTGCTGTGAGAAACCTGAAGTTTATTTTTGGTTGGAAAGCAGAAGAGGAAAGGAAAGGGGAAAAAAAAAAAAAAAAAAAAAAAGGAGGACTGGACCTAAGACAAATGGCAAATAGTAACAGACCAGAGACAGGGAAGGAAGAAAGGGAACTAATGTTGCCTATGTAAGAAAGGGAACTAATGTTGCCTATGTAGTGTGGCAAGTCTGTGTTGGGAGCTCGCAGCTGTGGTATATGGCAAAACTGTAACGGGTCAAGCATGAGCCAGTGTACACCTCAACTACTCCGTTTAGATGATAAATAATTTTTCTTCTTAATTTTTGTAATTTGTATCTTTTCTTATGTGTTTCTACAGTACCTGCTATATTTTGGATGGTACTGGAGCAATTATAGAGATAAACCTGTAAGCTTTCCTGTGCTCTGTTCTGTTCTAAAAATATGATGTCGTATGCAATTTCCGAAAGTTCCAAGGAGACAACAGAGTTCATGCATTTTATTTTTGCTATATCTAACTACTTAGGGTGGAAGATAGAAATTCTGCTCTGATAACAGTGTGCATCCCAGACTGGCATACAAGTCTGTTTATGCAGGTTACGGCTGGTTTAAGAAACCTCTGAACTGTCACGTACCATCTGAATTAATGAGGCCATATAGGTCTAAGGTCCCTAAAAAAGACCCATCTCGATTAGAATCCATTAATCCTGTGGTGGGCTGCACATTATAAAAGTGACAACAGATGTAAGTTTTGTTTAAGCATAATTTTATGAAGATCATCAACTGTATTCTTTAATTAGTGGTGATCACCCGTATCTTGACTACAGTAAAAGATTCTCCAAAATTATTAATCCACATTTAATATCTTCTGAGATATTTCTTTTGTGAAGAAAAATAAAAGTCAAAGATATGATTTATAGAGAGCAAATGTGTTAAGAAGAATTCAACATGCCCTGTAGATTCAAGTAAAATATAAATCCCTTCAAATATTTGAATTATTGACAGAATTGATACTTCTGTATTCTTCATGCATTTCCAGCTTCCTACTGAAGAAGTCAGTACCTTTTCACTTGTGTGAATAAGATTAACTGTAAAAATCAAATAGCTTTAGTGACTGAAAGATAATACAGCTATTATACAGAGACGCCCCAAACCAAAACCCTGGTTTGGAAACTCTCTTTGGTCTGGAGAAATCAGAAATAATCTGGACCAGGTTTTATAGCTGTTGTCTTTGTAATCAGCTGATATAAAAACTATGGTCCAAATACTCATAAAGGCTTTTTTTTTCTTCTGAACGTAAACACTGTAGGCTAAGCCCATCTTGTTTATATGGGCACCACTGAAGACAAAGGAGTTTGTAACATATTAATATATGAAAAAAGAGTGAAAAAAAAATTAAGGTATCGTTTTTGCTTTGTTAAATATTGCATGTGCTATAACTCCAAAGAAATAATTCCATAAAAGAAATTGATCACTTGCTAAAATGCCCTCCAAATGGCCTGTCATGTGTTTGCATGGTGTTATTGGTATCATTTTAAAAATTGTGCTCAGATGAATGTGTTTGAGCTGAACAATAGCCATTATTCTATTAGCAGACCTGTTAATTTTTTTTTGTGTTACCAAGTCGCTGTGAACAATCAATTGAACATCACAAATCTATTAGGTATCTAGCCTTTAATTTCCTACCCATCAATATTAAATGGTCAAAATAAGAGGTTATTTTAGAGTGATTGTTATGACCGTAATGAGGCCTGACACTTGTGACACGTGAAACACGCAGCCACCAACAGTTCCATTACAACAAAAGAGCTCCCAGCACAACACGTTTTAATCGTCAGAAGAGTTGCGAGTTCGCAGCTTTGCACAGCAGGTGTGGCAGCGCATCCTTGCACCCCTAAACACACGCGCTCATCTAATCTGACAGATTAGACAAAGGCACAAAAACCCCATCACTGATGGTTAAACAAAGACTTCATCTCTAAAGAGATAATGCTTTGTGCTGGATGTGTTGCCGCTAATAAATTTTCCGAATGGAAATCAATGTGTATTTTATTAATGAAAAACAAATTGAGGCAGGAATGACAAGCATGTTGGCTTTTTTGACATTTAAAAAATGTGCGTTCTCTTTCCTTTTAATATTTACCTTCCTATCATCCCGCAAATGATTTTGTTAATTAGTTGTATCTTGTGTATGCTTCACACAACAAATACAAGGAAGCTAGGGGACCACGCTAAGAGAGATTAAAAATCCATCAACCAAGTGAAATACAGTTTTGCAGTTTTTAGTGTAGAAAAAGCTACTTTTTTTTTAATACCTGTTTAGACAGAAACATAAATGTACGTACCGGAATCTTTAAAGTTTGCCCTACCTTGATACTTGAAATTTTAATTTTAAAGGAGGAAAAAAAAGTAGAAAACCTAATTTTCTATTCAACTTCACAGCAACAGAGCATTAAAAAGGGAAGCTAGAGATGTGCATATTTACCATGAGGGAATGAACTGGGCATTAATGGGCTCTAGAGGCTTATTTGGAGACAGCTGCACTTATCATGAATCAGGAAAGGGAAATAGCAGCCCTGGTGCGCTGTAGGTCAGTCACAAATGTCGACTTCAGAGAGCTATAAATCTCTAGCATTACTTCAGCAGCCGACTCCCAGAACACCCTTCTAGTGTTTTCCTATAATTTAAAGATTATGTAAGGTGTATAGTGAGAGTGTTCAATGAAAATATTAATTTAGAGATAAATCCTGTAAATGCTCTAAAGCAGCAGCTTCTGCTGAGCAGGATCATCTTCTGGTACACTTCAAATAGGAATTGCTGCTAGTTTTGTCAACAGTAGGAGGTCATGGAAGGCTGCCAAATAAAACAAGGCCTTTTTCAATAAAATGCTTTCAGTTCTAAGTAGTCAGAGAATATCTTCCTGTACTGTTTTATTACTGATATTTAAACTTTGATATATTGTTTTACACTGACAATTCCTTGAGTCAGAAATCTTAATCGTAAAATGAATTGGAGTAAAAAGCAATTAATCACAGTTAACTCCTCCTGGCATGTCCAAAAACGTATTTTGTTGTTGCTTCTGAGTGTTTTAAAGGCATTATCCAAGCTCACAGATTTTGTATCCCACTGTGAGGCTGCTGGCTTTCAAAATCTGATATTTACATATTGAAATTTAAAGCTTTTAAGAAAAGTGGCAAAACTTCTTTGCAAATTAACATTTTAATTACTGTGAAATAGAAAGGGGTTTATATTGTTTTAATTTCATCAGCATGAGCTATAGGAATAGACCTTTTTAGGTCTTGGTAATAGAGCCTTGGGGGTATGTGTGCAGAATATTTGGTTTCTGCCTTGTTTGGTATGAAGACTTTTTGTAAAATACCAAAGTACTGAAAAAAGATGAAGGTAGAAGTTCCTGCCTTTTTCATAACATAAAGTGAAAATAATGATAAGTGACATGTTTGCCTGTGGTAACACAAGCTTATTTCACAGAACTTCTAGTTCTACCTTCTAGATTAAACTACAGTTTGGATAGTTTCTCCTTCCCTACTAGAATCAGTAGGGACTTACTGCACAAATTTTCACTAATTTCAGAAGGAATGCTGGTAAAATAAGAGACTGTGCATTAGTGACTTGTAGAGACCATCATATCTGCAGTTCCTTAATCTTCAGTAAAACTAATAGGTTAATGATTATATGGGCTGTTTGATATATGTTTTTCTCAAAGTCCATAGAGAGTGGGGTGGGCCCACTGTACCTCAAAATCATGCTTTCCAGTAAAATACCTAATAACTTACTTTCCCATATTCTGGGGTGGCAAGGAATTTCCACTGATGTTGCGAAACATATTTGTGCAGGGTACTTGTTTAAAGAAATGTTTTAAAAAACAAAATTATTTCTACTGTTATTCTTAGAAATGTGCAGTCATGTCTTTGTTTGAAGCACTCCAGCTATTCCAATAATTTCTTTTACATATGAGTAATTGTACTTGGTAAGTGTCCTCTATCTCATTCATGCAGGTCTTTGTACTTCTACAAGATAGAAGAGTCCTAGTGATAGCAGCTTCTCTCAGTACAGCATCTTGTTTCATCCTTGGAGCAGATCCCTTCTTCTCATAAACCAAGAAAGCTGTAGTTCTTGGAGTAGGGAAGAAAAGGGTATATGGTTATATAATTAAAGATTATATCATCATGCATACTCAGAGGCCAGATGAGTTACAATTGCATAAACAACCTTAATACTGATATTTTGTAACTTCTTCATGCATGAATTTGCAATCATAATGTTTTTATATGGATTTTTATTCAATTTTTAGACTTAAAAAAAATCAAACTGAAAACCTAGAAATTCGGTCTATCCATGTATCTTTTCATGTATCTTTATATTTCAGTAGCAGAAGTGGAAATTTTAGAGCTCACAGGTCTATACCTTTTGTTGACAGAATAACTGACAGCAATGGTATGTGATTATCCTCTAAGTCAAACAGCCCAAAAAGGGATGCTAGACTGTTGGTGTTCTTGTCTTTTTGGAGGGGACATGGCTGTCCTCCTCCTTCTCGTCACCACCAAACTGTCTCATCTCTTTCATTCTGGTCTCTATTTCCCTGTCTGTATAGCATATTCTTTGCCTTGGGCTCTTCCTTTGAGTCCAGCTCTCACCTAATCCCAGTTTTTTTCCTCAGTCAGCCTTACCATGCTGTCATATGACCTTGCCCCAACTGTCCTCAACCAGCCATGTCCAGTTGTCCACTCGGCTCTCTCCCTGCCTCAGTTCACATTCATTCACCTGTATGAATTTTCACTTGCTGTTTGTTGTCCTCTCATCCATCCCACCTCTGTCATCCCCTCTCTCTCCAGCTTTCATTTAATTTCAGTATTCCTTTGTCTGCCACCAATTAATTTCTTGTCCCACTGGCTCACAATTCCTATCTTCCACTTCAAGGCACCAGTGCTTCTCAGAGAAAGCATTGCCAGAATACTTCAACAATATAAAATAATATACATTCCCCAGCCTCATGAAAAATAGTTACATTATTTTGGCAGATACTTTATATGAAGTTATATCTTGAGGCAAAGAACCAGCCTGGAAGATTTCAGCCAAAAATGGTTAAGATTTATTAAAATTATAAGCAACTGAACAGTAAAACAGTGGGTTGTGTCAGGTAACTTTAACCATAGTTGGCCAAACCTTATGTAGAACACAATATATTTTATTTGCATATATAAATATACAAACTCAGGAAAAATAGGGTACAGATAGGGTAAGTGTGAAATAGATCATTATTTTACACACATAGTACCTTTAGTTCATCTCCATTATAAAATGTTACAATGTTTGCAGCTGTATACTCTCAACAGATGTTGCTGACTCTACAAAGACTAAAAATAATAATTATAAAATATAGCATCTTAGGCAACCTAGATATGTCTGAAAATTTTACCTTAAATAGGTTTTTTGAGATGGAGGACTAAATCTTACAGCTTTATAGTTCAAGCAGCAATGCTGTGCTCATGGTGTTTCAAAAAGTACAACTAGGATTCTGTTTCCATCCATAAACTCTAAAGGGGGTTACTGGTTGAGCTTCTCAAAATTCAGAATTGCTATTCCCTGGTCAATTTAAAGAGCTTCCAAGAAAAAAAATCTTTTGGGATTTTTTTATTGTTTTTGTTTTAAAATAATCAAAATATCTAGCCTGAAAAGTTTTGAAGTAAAATTAAGCAAGGAATGCCTGAACCTCAAGCTCCAAAAATTTGTGTGTTGGATATAACCCTAGAGTTTTCAATAGCCCCGATGAAAAACCAGGAGCTAAGCTGAGCATTGACAGGAGCTAAGGTTATGAGGCCTTTTAGTCTTCTGGGGTCCTGAGCACTTGGGCAGTTTATTGCCTACTCTGCAGCCAGAGGCCCTAGGCCTGTAAAGCCCCTAGTACTGCAGTTATTTCCACAGTAGGGTCTTCAAAAGTTAGCAGGAAGCTGACAAAAACAGGTATGAATCTAACAGCCTCTTGACAAAGGATTGCCTGCTCCAGGATTTGTGGCTCTTGGGAAAGAGAGGTTTTGTAAATGGAGTAAGAGCTTAAAGTTAAGAAAGGTTTTTTTAATGTGTTGAAACTTGCGTTGCGCTTTGAAACATTTTGGGTCTGATGAATTGTCATTTTTGTGATGAAACCTCTGTTATCAGAAAAGTCCATCCTAGCTGTAGGTGTAGAAGCTATCAATGTAGCTGTTCTGTTGCATGGAGAGACATGCCAGTAGATCTGAGTAGTGCCAGATCCACCAGCTTGATTTGTCCTAACCAGCTCCTACAATGCAATGCTTTCATCTTTATATTGTCACTCTGTGGTTATCCATAGCAAATGCACTATTGTTAGGGTAATTCTAATGGAAGTGCACAAATGAAGCTGTTGTTGGAGAGCTCCCAGAGCGTCAGGCCTGATGGGATCCTGTTCTCAGCTCTCCTTTATTTATGCTAAATAAACAACATCACTTTCCTCTAGATCCACTCTGTTACTGCAGTGGGGCATCCTGGTGTGCCTAGACTATTTTTGTGCAGGCTTTGTGGATCCCAAACGTGGAATAAGTGTTAAGCTCCAAAATATGAGATTTAAAAATAAGAAGAAATATTGGGTCCTGGCAGTTTGCATTACTGCTTGCATTTTTCTAGCAGAAGTACTAGAGGCTTCTTTAGGAAAATAAAATCAAAATAATTCAGTAATTACATGACTATATAAGCAAGGGCTTTAAGAAAAAAATATCAAATATTGTGAGACTCACAACACTCACAATGTACAGCAAGGGCATTACTGGTGCTCCCTTTAATTGTCATTACTCTTCAAAAGTAATGCACTGCAAATTGCAAGGAAGGTAGCTGGTAGCTTCTCTGCTTAAGACAGAGGAGAAATCAAAGACCCTTGGGAAAGGCTTAGACCTATTGATCAGATATTTCAAAGAGAAAAAAAGCTGGCTCAAAAAATAGAGATTGTGCTAACGTTTTAATAAGAATTTTTAATGAATTTTTATGCCATTGAAATATTGACACTGTCCAGAAATTAAGCAGTCTATCTGAATTTCATCAACATTCAGTTCACATAAGCTACAGAACATCAATTTTAGCTGATCAGGTGAGCATCTGCGTGAGTGAATTAGAGCTTCAGATGATTCTGTATTCCATTATGAATTCCAGAAGATGAAGATGATGAGGAAACTTTGTTAATTATGATGATGAAGTAAAATAGGCATGAAAATTTAGGCCCTTATTATAGATATGAAAAATGAGCATAGCCCTGTAAAAGCAAAAAGGTCATAATTCTTTTGTCTCTAATGTGCCCATGTAATACCTAACTATACTAACAATCTGTTTTTAATTTCACACCACAGTGGACTTTGAGATATATATATCAACACATATGTGTGTGTTTATAACTGTTTAGGACCTCTTTTATCATTCTGGTTGAATGGTACTCAATCGCCATCAAGTTCAGCCAATGGTTCCTGGCATTTATGAAAATTAGCCAAGTGTTTAAATATGGATTTTTTTTATTTTTATTTTTTTACTTTAGGGATATCTAAAGCATGTAAGCTAAACAGGTGTCCAGTTATCATATACTTACCATGACAGTGGAGCAATTAACTGTCATTTAGGCATTTGAAGAACTGACTTGTAACTTCAGTTTTCTGTTCTTTTTTGAAATGGTTGTCTACTGAATTGTTCCAAGGAAATAAAAATATTTGACACTGTATAGAGGTTTTTTTCCCCTCTGAAGTCCACCGTGCCATTCTGCTATCTAAATAAAAGTTTCACCGTTTTTTATTTTTCTTTTCCATTTATTTTATTCAGCCTCTTATAGAGGGAGGAGAAGAGCTGCTCTGTCCAACAGGAGCTTCCCCTATGCGGGTAGCCTGAGGTCTCTGTGTCACACGGAACCCGAATCAGATACCAGATCTCCAGTGGTATCTTCTCTTCCTACACAATTCACAATTTCTCTTACTTCCCCGAATCAGATACCATGAACATTCCCACATCTTGCATTCTCAGTTCCATACATCCAAGAGATGCAACAAGTGGTATTTCAGCTACTTATTTTCCTCCCCCTCAATTCCTTCCTATGTTGAAAACATAAAGGGATCTGAATTTAACACAGAAATAATCTCAGAAAGCCTTTATGGCCTTAGTTCATGTTGGTCCATGGAAAAAAACCAAGGTTGTCCTTAAGGGATCACGTCAGAGAAACATTCCAATAGCAATACTGAATATAGGCCTGTAGCATAGGTGGGAGATGATACTCATGTGACTGGACCTGGATGTTTTCTTTGTCTACCAAGAGAGTTATCACATTGGAAGGAGTCACATATAATATGCAGCTCTGTGACACACTGATGGCACGCTCTTTTTTATTGATGACTATCAGCTGCCCACACAGTGCGGATGCTTCTGGGGCGCTATGCATCTCCTTCCAACTGTCTTGCATCAACAGATTTGCTTTAGGTAACCACTATCACTAACAATTCAAACTGTCATAAACTCTTTTCCAGGTCCGATGTCTGTGCAGATTCATCCAGAACACCAGGATTCTCCATCCTGACCAGCCCTAGAGCCAAGAAGCCTCTCACTGCTAGAGCCCTTGGCCAGGTAACTACCATCTTTTGTTATTCCGCAGAATATTTAAACCATTTATACCAGCATCCTGTGAACAATACAGATAAGACAACACAGCTGAAGTTTTACGGAAAGAATCCTGACAAAACACAACTAGGGTAAGCCTTGGAGTCAAGGTGTCTGATCCACATCCCTATGGATTAACTGTGTCAGAAGTGACCTATGAAGAACATCATTGTAAAAATAATTGAGAACAACCAATTTACTGTTTTAGTGAAAGGTGGAATCATGCTGTGGAAATACTTTGGGGGTTGTTTTGTCTTGTGCCTCTTGCTGTGAGGGTTCTTTATAAAGTTTTCTGTGAATGCAGATCAGGATTTTAGAAAAATCTAATGATCGTGCAAAGATATGTAAAATAAGTAGATATAATATTACAAAATAGACCTGAAGTATAATAGCTAGTATCAGGGTAGTCTTAATTGCAAAAATAAGCATTAGTTTTGGAAAACTCTGTTTATTGCCAATAATTTTAGAAATAAACATAAAACACAGTCTAGTTTATAAAAAATATACATGCAAAAATTGTTTTGCATATACCTTTAGCAATAATCTGAAATAACTGGCAACGAACATTTCATGTAATGTCTCTACTATTTTCAGTCATTTTGTGGCTTCACAGTCTGACTAGGGCATAAATTTAGATCTCTGTGATGTACAGCTTGTCCCTATGTTTGCTACCTATTCTTTTATTTTGTGTTATATGGATTAACAAAAATGATAGGGTATTAGTTCTTTGCATATCAGGATAGCTATATGATTTTCAAGCATATGTTGACACCAGTTATTCATAGCTGTTGCGTCTATAGTATTTAAGTAAATTTACCATCATTACTGGGAGAAGGTACAAAAGAACTTTGTTTTATTTTTTATACAGAGATAAGAAAATTAAGTAGAGAGAATCCATGAAGTTCCTCCTGGGCTTTTATCATAAATGTGAACAATGCTGGCATCTCCTGGGTAAGCCGTAACTCTAAGTATGGATGTTGTAATTTCCACTAAGTATCTCTTTATAGTTGTAACAAAACATTATCCATTCATATGAGCTATTGCTTTAGACCATCATAATGATGTGGTATCTATGTATTCTGCCTTTATTTCATGTTTCCTGTATTATACAATTTGAGGCTTTTAAATAATGTTAACATAGCTAGTTCTCTTTGGCTAGATCATTATTTAAGGTTGTTTTCTCTGAGAGCAAATTACCCAGAAGAGGCCATTACACACTTTGCTCTCTGAAAGTTTTTTTCTGGGAAAACTGCTGATTTTGAGCCACTTCCTTCAGAACATAGATTATCTAATGTCTCCTTCAAAGACAAGCCAGAAAGTCCATACCATAAGCGTTCAGTCTGGCATGATCCTTACTGCTATCCAGCTCCATCAGTAGTGTGAGCAAAATAGGTATAGTATCAAGGCGCTGAGGAGGAAAGTCTGCCACAGCTGAGCTGTGTCTACCACTTACATTTAGGGGATTTTTATAAAAGCACTTCTTTGATATTTCCTGTTTGACATGACTTTTAATTTACCAACTTCACTATAGCAAGAAGATAACCAAATCCTTTCTGTTCTAAAAAGCTCTGCAGAAACAAAGCACCTCTGTCTGTCAGCAGAGACTTCTGAGACAGGCAGACCCTGACTAGAGTAGCAAAGCTCTCGTGAGTCGCCCTTACAATATGGGAGCTATGGCTCAAATGGGTAAGGGGGGGAAAGTTGTAGCATCCTATATGGATGCAGTGCCTTCCTGCAGTAGTTTTTTGTTCGCAGATCTGAAAATTAAGGCTGTTCTCTTCCACGTACAGCAAGCCCAAGAAAAGGCAGTAGTAACTGTGACATATCCTATCTTCTGTTCTCTTGAATTCTCTTTGAGGACAAGGATCCTTGTGTGTACAGCAAGGGCTAAGCTGCTCTAATAAATCTAATTGAAGAGCTTCAAACATGGAAGAATTTTTGGTATCTCTGACCTCCACATAACCATCCAAAGTGAGTCTTTTACTGCTATTATTTGAAGGCAGGACCCTAGTCACAGAGTTGCTATGATGTTTTAGTAGGTTATAACAAACCTATGAGAGAAGGGGCTGTGACAGCTTCAAATTGTGAGATTTGCTTCACAAACAAGAAACTGCAAAAATCACTTGTGATAAATTATACAGGGGTTGCAAAATTGAAATCAGTAGTTACTCAGACAACTAAGCAGATTTCAGTGACTTCTAGAGAGCAAGTTCTCAAACTTCTTTAGAGAGAGCATAATTTCATTAAAAAGTCTGTTTATCAATGTTTTAAATGATTAATTTGTTTTGACAAACACAGAGTTATTTAAAATCATGATTTCTAATACGAGTAGTTTCCTTTGATACAGAATTTGTATTGACCCTGATGATACCCCATATATTGTTGCAGTTTGAACTGAGATGCCTGACTCATGATTACTACTGTAAGCAAAACAATTAGAGGACCACTGCTCTCACATTAAATAGAAAGAAGCTTCCTCTTTTCTTCCATGGCCTGCATACTTTTACATTTTATATTTAAAGGTGTTGTATGGATATCTTTTAAGCAATGCACAGAAAAGAAAATGTAACTTTTTGCATTCTCTCTGCTTCCTCCCACATTCATGACAAAATAATTTAGAACAGCCCACACGATGTAGGTTCATAAAGAAAACTAATTCTGTACATAATCAATGTCCTATGCTTTTCAGTGCCTTCAAAGTTCTTTAATTTAGGGTTAGCCAACTTCACAAAGTACTGAGGTTTTTTGAGTGCTGTTACACAAGCTTCAGAGGGAATCAAGCCTCTTGGGTATGTCTCGCAGAAGATGCAGAAAATGGAGATACCCCAAATCCATATTTTGATATCTTTTGAACAATATTGGATACAAAATTTTAAGATCATGCTCTTCACCATGGAAGAAGAGTAGAAGACTCAGTAGCATAATAAGGTTGGCATAGGCTCTGGCAGAGGAATTAAAGAGATTCTTTGTCTTGTCATTCATTATAAGCTTGTCTTTGTGCTATCCAGTGTCTGGACCTATTCTTCCTGGTGTAGTTTCATGACCTGTCATGGTCAGTATGCAAGGTCAGATAAGAGATACCTGTATCTTTCAGGTGGCAAAGGTACTAAGACATTTCATCTGTGAGTCTACAGTACTGGAAAATAAATTTTGTTTGCTTTGTTTTTCTGCCTAAACATATGAAAAGCTCTATAATGAATTCACAAATAAAATTACATGTATTTGATTGTCTCCAGCCCCAGAACTACATATCTATCCAGTCAAGAGGAAGCCTAGGCAGGGATTTTTCTGACTTTTAAAAAATATCAGTTCATCAAAATCAAACTTTTGAGAAATGGCAGAGAGGAGAGAGGAAGAACACAGCAAGTTCAATATAAAAAATTTGTCGGCCTCCTGGTGTAGTTCATGATCAAAACCAACAAAAAGCTCTTAGAACAGTCAGGAGCTGGCGGTCACCACTTTCACTTGTAGATGTGAGACATGAGCTCAAGACTTCTCTGAGCGATTCAAAGTGGGTCTGGGTCTCAGTCTCACCAGTCGGAGCTGTTCTGCTTTGCAGAAATGAATGATCATGGAATTAAGGTTTGTTGTCCTCTCCTCTTCTTAAACACAGTGCTTAGTCAGTCTGCTGACTGCCAGAGCACAGTTAATTATTTCAGCAAAGGAACAGAGCACTTGCATGGAATGTAAAATCTGGCAGTACAAGAATAAAAATAAAATCTTCTGTTCCTCACACGAATCCCTGAGGTCACCGAGTTGTATGTTATCCTGGTTTAAGTTTCTTTTTGTCTGTCTTTCTTTTCCTTCTTTTCTGGGAGAAAAGAACAAGCAAACTTTGTAAAGCCTTCCTTTTACACTGATGTGGAATGGAAATTTGAAGAAAATTGTATAGACCTGTATCACACAGCAAAATGATTTGCTGTCTCATCTACATTTTCAAAGTTGGATAAGAATACACTAGGGATATTTTACCTGTAGGCTACTTTATTTACAATGATTCCATATATCTTTACAGGTAACAGTTTCGTAGGCATTAGCTAAGTTGTGTGTTTCTCAGTTTCCTTCCATGTAAATCAATGTGGCAGAAAATTAAGGTGACTGGGGCTTTATGGAGATGAAGATCACATTTGGTATTTTTCTAACAGAAACAAATTAAAAGCCTATCCAATTTAAACAAAGCCTTTAATCGTAAATGCAGAAAGGGTGATTTTTCATACTTGCTTAAACTCTTGCCTGTATTATGAGTCCTATGTATCTATTATGGTCTTTCGCTTCCTCCTTTTACATGCACCTTTTCCTTACATTTATGACTTTTTTCTCTTTTCCTAACCAGCTGAGTTGACAGTCCTGTTTGATTCTCTGGTGGGCAGGTGACTAAAAATAAACTCCTTCCTGCCAGCAGCCATTTTGGTATTCTTCATTCATTTCTGAACAGAATCACGTTCTGAAAGGAGAAGCCGAGGGTTAGGTACGGTTTAAGACAAAGACAATCATGACAGCCTGCTATTTCCTAAAGATACCACAGAGGTACCAAACCTAGGAGCTTTCCTTCTTGAAGATGATGAGAGGAATGAAATGCAGATAATTGATGTCTGTGGGGAGGAAGGTTTAGAAGACCTGTTAATTTGCAAGCATGTTTTTGCTAAATTTCATATGCTTAGGTTTCTGTTTTTAACTTTATGCAGCTGGGTTACATGGCAGGGTTGTTCTGGTGTTGATGCTGGTGTTGTATGCATTCATTCCCATGATATTGGAATGTTCCAGTGGTTTGACCAAATATCATCATCATTGTGTAATATATTTCTTCTTTATTTTCAAAGGCAATTACTCAATATAAAGGTCATGAGATACAGTACAAAAAGGACCTTTACAAAAGGATCAAGGAGTAGATAGAAAAGTAGGTCTCTCTAGCCTGATATAATTTTTTTGCTTGCCTTTATCCGAACCTTAGCAATACTATTTTGTTTTGAGATTTTTTTTTAAACTGAATTATATCTTATGTTGATGCAATTAAGATTCTAGGAAAAAGAACACATAAATTTTATTATGAAACTTCAGTAGCTGTTTGTTTAAAAATATCCACATCTGCTATTTTACTCACTCTCTTGATATTTTAATGCATAGTCCATTTGTGTTACAAATATAATATGCCCGTGTAGCTTATATTGTTTTGATTTTTTCATTGGGGTTGGGGTAAATAACTGTTTTGTAGTACTTGCTAGAATTTAAGAGGCTTCACACTGATTAGATAAAATAGTACAATTTTGCCAGGATTCCATAATTCTTTAGAATGCTTTTGTTTCCTCTTCAGGTTTGCAGCTTGTATCTTGTAATCTTGTTTACATTTTAGCACAGAATGTAAATAAGATGAGATATGCAATGTTAGAAGCAATGTACGATACAAAATGTGTAAGCAGTCTCCTCCACTCTGTGCACAAATTGTGCCAGAATATCTAAATCCCTGTTACATGCATGCAATGAACTACTCTCTTACACTTGTGTTAGACCACTTCCTTTCGGTGCCCTAGTTTGCATACATATTTTTATGCACAGTGCTGTACCGAAAGATTTGAAACCTTTTTTTTTTTTTTTTTTTTTTGGCATCTTCCACTTTTTTTTGATTCTTTGATTATATAATATGACCAAATACCCACAGAATGACACACCTGAAAATGTTATAGCCTATTTTAAAGTATGGTTGGTACTTCATTTTTCTTTTTTTTTTTCTTTTCTTTTTTTTTTTTTTGATAAAGGAAACAAATTTTTGAAATGAGAGTGCAGCTTCTGATATCTTAAAAGCTAAAAAACCAAAAGCAATAAGAGTTGGTGAATGTCACAAAGAAAGAGTTAAAAGGAATGGAAATGTTTTTAAAATGCCTGTACATATTAGCTAGCCCTGAAGAAACTCTAGAGATCTATCTAAATCTAACCGACACCAGTGTGTTTTATGGCTAGACTAACTTTGTGACTTTGAAAAGTGTTTCTTCACATTGCTTTTATATGACACCAATTTTACTGTGCGCTAGAGGTGACTGTGAAACATATTTTGTTGGTTAAAAAATATTGCATTAAATAGTTGTCTTCCATACAATTTTCAAATAGGAATCAATCAAGGCTTGTGTGGTGATGTGCAAATTTTCAGTCAATTTGAACTGATTTGGCTCTTCAGAAGGTTAAGGTAGTTTAATGGTTGAAAGCACATTGCTGTGCAGCAAGCTGCAAAAGTCAAAGGGTTAGAGGATTAGGATTTCATTTCCTTTTAGCCGTTGCCATGTCTGTTTTCTGTCCAAACTACTTCTTGTTCCCATTTAACCCATGCTTTTAAAGACAAAAGGGGTTGAGAACTTGTGGGCCTCAGGCTTCATTTTAACAAGCCGTCTCTAGCACTTTGGTGCGTAATTTGTCATAAATGTCATAGGTCAGGGAATGTTAGAAACCTACAGCCAGCAGATGGTCATTATGACAGCAGTTATGTTTCAGAAGCCAAAGATGCTTTGTGATATTTACTTCAGTGTGTGAATGTTACACCTCTGCAGAATATTTTCAAGTCCACTCTTAAAATGGACTCATCCTTTTTGTCACTCACTTCTTAAACGGAGCTCTCAAAAGCCCCGGAGTGCAATCCTCTTCCCACTACTCATGGGATTCAGTGGGGTTCCTTCCATGAGTAAAACATACCTGTGAAACCGTTCATTTTGTTTACAAACAATTATAACAGTCCAGAATTACTATCCATAGCCAAACTTTTCTGTGTTCAGTTAACTGTGGAAGATTTTCTTTTTCATCCTTACTCTAATTTTCTGCCCTGTTATTGTCTTCAAAAGATACCGGAAATAGAGAGTGCAAATAATGACAAAATGGGCATTTTCTGGCAACACATTCTTTCTGGTTGAATTAGAACTCTGGTAAACTGGACATCTTTCCTATTTTCTTTTATACGATACAACCAGCTCTCAGAACCTTACACAGAATAAAGGCTCCGTTATGGCAAATGATACACAAAAACTTTAAGGTTTTGAAGCCGAGGAGAAGGAGGGCATGGAAGCTGTTAGGAACAATCTCAGGGCTGAAAGCACACAGTCCAAAGTTGCAGAAAAAAGATACAATTTAATACTCACAGTTCAGAATGCTCAGGTCTGCATGGGGATTGTTTTACGGGAAAAAAAGAGCTGATGGTTCCTTCCAGCTGAGTAGTTGGCTGATTTCTTACAGGCATTATGACAAATATTGATCTTGAGAAGACAGTAAGGTGGTCTTTTTTTACAAATCAGTTCCTTAAGAGCATTTTGTGCATAACGGCGGTAAGTATAGGGAAGTACAGCACTATACATGTAAACTTATGTGTGACAAGATAACAGGCAGGCAAATGAGTTTGATATTACTCGTAAGTGAAGGAAGTGGGTGGGCAAAAGGTAGAAGAAAAGCCTCTTGTTCCAAGATGACTAGCTAAGTCAAAAAAACTCTGCTATATTTAGTAGGAAGAGGATACATTTTGCACATATGCTTGAAGCATTATTCAACAGGTAGTCATTCAGAATGAGAAAATTAATTTTCTAGCTAGTCACAGAAAATCTTGTTTCATTCTTACCCAAGCCACTTAGTGGAACTTAGTGAAAGTCACTAATGTATTTTACACATCTATGGAACTACAGTAGCAGTAGTTGGGATTATAAAGCATAGTCTGGTTTCCAAGGAAATAAGGCTTATATGATTGTTCTGTCCATCTGTCTGCCTGTTAGTTCCCCTTTAGTAATTTTTTAGCCTGTTGGCTAATTTCCACATATTCTACAGAAATTTCACGTTCACAAAAGAGTAAAATAAATAAATAAATAAATAAAAATAATTAGTTCCTATAGGTTTCCTGAGACTCAGTGACAAGATAGAGAAGACAAACCCAAATTATTCCCATAGTATAAGCTTAAGCAGTTAGCTATTCTACTGGGCTGCTGCTGCCCAGTCAATATGCATATACAGGCCAGCAAATCAGTGTTCCCATTACTTGGAATGCCCTCGTGACTTGAAACCAGCCGTGATGTTTGTTGCCTGTTTCCAAGCTGGTAGGTGGGTGTCAAAGGTAGGAATTAACAAATGGAACACTGAACTCCTAAAGGGCATGGTCCCACCATGGGGATAGGAGAAGAGCAGGGGTTACTACTGCCTATCAAAATCCATGGGAAACCACACTTGTTTAGTTCCACTGCTTAGGTTGCAATTTGTCTTCTGTCTGCAGTGGTAAGAGTTACAGAAATACCTGCAACGAAAGAGGTTTTTTCATCTCTGAGGTCAGAATGTACTGCCCCCCCCCCCCAAATATATTCTATGTATGTGATTCATACTTGCTCCCAGTGATGAGGATTTTGTCAGTGTTTAGATCTCAAAGGGTAGAACCTGTGGTTCTTGGCACCTTCAACATTTCAAAATTTGGTCATGGAGTCACCAGCTACCAGCTTGCGAACCTTGCAGTTATACCTTCCTTTTTCACCTTCCAAAATGAAAAGTCAAATATGTAGGATATTCACACTGCCTGAAGGTCATGAGAGACTTCTGAGGCCATTATTTCTCCAGGGTTACCATAAATGAAATATGCAATTTCTAGTTCTCAAAGGCTCCAGATTAGAGAGATGCAAACCTGAAGGATATTACCCTTCACAACCTGAATTCTATTTTATGTTCTTTCAAGGTAGTAGCCTCCAGAGTCCTGATGACCCCAATAGCTGTCTGTGAATGAGTGGACTACAATTCCTATCAGTCATCAAGACAGATTTGATCAGCAACTAACTTTATTTAAACACTTTATAATTAAAGCCTGTTCCAGTGATTGAAAAGTATTGGATCCAACTCCCTCTCAAACAGTTTAGCTATTGTTAATCTCTGGATCTTGTACATCCTGATAGTAACAGGAAAGAGACTTTGGTGGATAGAAGAATGACATCACAGGTGGCACAAACCTGAACATGGAGGGTGATTAATTTACTCTCGTTTGAGGAAATATGGGGGATATTCAGGGAAATTCTGAAATTCATAAAGCAGATGATAAGAAACAGTTCTAGCAGTTTAAAAAATTTATTAGGCCTCTGTACATTTTAAGTCCAGAAGGGAACATTATGAACATTTTCTCTAATTTCAGGTATAGCAAAGGCAATATAACTCTACACAGTAAATTCTCCTGGTTATAGTGTTGCATTACTTTTAGAAGGACATCCTTGCTGGCATAATGTGAATATACTTTGTGAAGCATGAAGAGTATGAAACAAAACACTTTTTTGTCTCAGTTTAAAAACACCGCAGTTTGTAGGATGCTTCAGATACTGACCTGTCAAATGGATGACCATTTGAGCATACTGCATCACAGAGAAGGAAATGCTGAACCTACCACTGCTAAAGGGGTTGGAGCTAAATCTGTGCTGAGCACCCTCCTCCCCATGTGCACACACATTTGCACAGTAAATCCATGTCTGTACATGCTCCACACTGATTTTGCTTACTAATGTAGAGCTGTGTTCTGATCTCACAGGGTAGTTACCATGACTTTTTTCGAGGTGTAGCTACTATATAGAGAGGAGAGAGAGGATTTATTGATTTATTCCAATCCTGATGATGCCGCTTGGGATCTTTCCATTCTCTACAACAAGCATTAGATCAGCCCTTAAAAAAGGTACAAGCAAAAAGAAATGTCCAAAAGTGAAGTCTTCTGTGAACTGAAAACATCCCTGCATCCTGTTTAACCAATCTCTTATTTCCTTAAGAACAGATTTTGAGCTATGAGATTTACCTCAGTATTATGATGGCATTATGGCAAATGAGAACATGTGTCAAGAAAAATACAATCATTTTCTTCACCATAGCAATAAGAAACCCAGAAAACAAAACTATACCTCAGCGTCCAGGTGAATAGAAAGGCATTGTGACAGAGGAGCTAGAGAGAACTGGTAAAATAGTTTCGAAATTTAGAGCAAAGTTTTCAAAGAGATTTTTTGTGCAAGTTTTGCTTTACCTACTATATTGTGAAATCTCATTGGATTAATTGTTCGTATTTATAAGTATGCAATAGATTCAAAATATAAAGAAATTTAATAAAAGAATTCAAGCAACAACTTAAGGTTATGCATACAAGGCGACTCTTCATAGATGGTTATTGTACTGAAGTGTCTGTATCTTGCAGTTATATAGATCTTAAAATTAGATTTAAAATGATGCAGTGAAACTTACTGCTGATATTATTGCCAAGCCTCATTTAGTAACATTTGTGTTCAGACTGTTACACACTATGCACCAGGTTCAGCTGCTCTTCTGTGCACAAACTGCTTCAAATGCAGCTACGTAGTTAGTTAGCAGTAATCATCTGCACTCTAAGCCTCACTTTTCTTCTTCTCTTTTGCTCTTGAATTTCTGTTCTGTGCAGATGATATTAAATTATGCTAAAAAACCAATTCTGTGGGAATTCTAAACAAATACCAGGAAAAAAAATTTAACCTTCCAAGTAGGGAATCTGAAACTGTGGTTCTAAAGCACTGCCGATCTGTAAATACTATCACCAACTGTTGTAAAGCTATTTTTCCTCAGTCATTTCTGGGTGGCAGAGCGTGCATAGAACAGTTTACTTGCCCACTAATCTTCAGAAGTGGTATTCGGCAGTCTAACAAGCAATTAGTATAGTCCCTTAAAAAAAAAAAAAAAAAAAAAAAAGGAAAAGAAAAAAAAGGCCTGGAAGTGGAGGTGGCCACTAATTATTAAAATGGAGCCATAAATAGCCATAAATATTTAAGCTTGATCGTTCGATTTGTTTGCGGAGGTAGCTATTAGCTTGCCTCTGAGCCGCTAAATTCCTGCACAGCACAATGCCGCGCTATAGGCAGCTCCAGTGTGCGCGGAGACAAAGAGCCCCAGGCAGCCCCACCCTCGCCCATTCTGCTCTCCGACAACAGCCCTTGTTCACAGAGCCCCTTTCAATTAACGGCTTTGTTTGCAATGTTTACTTTTTTCATTCAAATCTCTCCCTCGGTCCCAGTCTTCCAGGCAACCAGCGAGCTGGAGCCAGCGCGGAGACGCAGAGAAGGAGAAAATGAAATCCAGCACATGCCTATCGTGGTAAAAACAAAGCCAAAGCAAGCCCAAAACCACCCCAATCCTCCAGGGAGTGGGCACAAATAAATCCGAATTTTTTGCAGCGCTTGTAGTTCTCCCTTTCCTAGTATCCACAACTGTCTCTCACTAAAGATGCAGGCTGATTGTATGGATACACAATGACAAGAGAACTGCTTTAATTTGCTCAGTGAATATTTTCCTACTTGTATCTCCCCCCCCCCCCCCCCCACAGTAAAAAGGTTACTTAGAGTGGAATGACACTTACACCACAAGTAAGCATCCATTGTGTGATATTGTCCAGAGTTTTCCTTGGCGCTTTCTGCTTTTTGCCCTTGTGATATTTTTTTTTCTTCTGGCTTGTGGGAATTTTTGCTTCTGGGCATAGAGTTTTTTGTTTTACAAAAGCAGTTATTTACTTTCATGTCTGAAATGCACTACAAAGTGCATTTTGGAATATATTAGGAAATGTGGCGATCCTGCTTAAACGTGACCAAATATAACAAAAGAATCATGCTGCAAACATTTTCACATAAAGATTTTAAAGTACAGGGTTGCAACTTTAAAAAGCAGAATTCAAAACAAATAAAAAGCAGTAGTTAAAAAGGCTTTTTTGCTGTATCATTGCACCAGATTAATTAAGGCCAAAATATGAATATTTTGATCAGAAGGTGGCAGCTGCCACTCCAGCATCTGTAACCTGTAAATTTAGAAGAACAAGTGTTTTACCAGTTTTTTAGGATTCTTGCTACTCCACTGATAGCTACATGTCAGCAAATTGTATGAAAGTGGCTTATTTCTAAAATGGTGAAAAATGGGCATGTGAGTGTAGATGTATATGATACACATAAAAGCCTGTGTTCATCATTGCGGTATGTTTTTCTAAGTTGTCCTTTTTAATTCCCATTAACAAGAGTTGGCACATAAATATTAACATTTCATTGGAAATATTTTTCCTTTGTTGCATGCAAAGTTTCTGCATTTGTTTTAAGAGGAAAAACAAAATACAGATCAAAAAGTCCAGATTTCAAAGATATCTTGTCAAGACAGGAGACAAAAGTTGGCATAGCTCTAGAGTTTAATAAAACTCATATTTGTGCGTTTAAGATGTCAAATTGAATTGAGAAACTTAATCTGCTTGACGTAAAATAACACAAATCAGCGATGAATATGTTCGCATCTTTTCTTCTTGAGCCAAATGTATTATTTCCAAATTATTGAAACAAAAAGAATATTTATACTTGCTTCTATGTATCCAGCATATATTTACATTTGCAATGAGCTTTAGCATATGTTTATGACTCAAGCTAGTGTTTAATTATTAGTATTTTTATTGCTAGCTTTTTTGAGCTATAATCAAAACAGAGGTGCTCTTTTTCTTTTAAATTTATGTCACCTGTTATTAAAAAAAAAAAAAAAATGTGGGTCAATATAGCCACGGACTCGCATCTACTCTCCATAAGGAACATCTGCATTCAAGCTATTACAGCCCTTAAAAGCAGTAATAAATTTAGTCGCCGGTAAATGAAAAGGTTTCACAGACGACTTAATTTGCTGTGGGAACCTGAGTTTCCTGGAGCCTCCCTATTTTTCAGGCGGTGACCTTCAGCACCGTCCACCTGCTGGAAGCCATGTTTGAGCCTCTGGCCAGGGAGCTGCCGCTCGACAGCAGAATGGTATCATAGGACGGAGTGCAGGAATTTCGCTTTCTCTGTCATCATTAAGGGGGTTCCCCCTATGGCGAGGGGAATGAAAAGTACGATTTAATGTTCTTCGGAGAGTGGCAGGGGAAAAAAAGGCTCAAAGCTTCACATGCTGCTTTCTGAGTGGGCCATTTCAGTCCTTGTGGCGAATGGGATGTCCCTGTGGAATTTGCCATAGACTGGCCTGAAAAGAAAAGGATTAAGACCCTTTAAAGGATGGAAATGTAACAAAAGGAGCACTTTTATGATGTAGCAGCATAAAATAAGGGGCTCTATTGTGCAACTGATTGCTAAAGATCTTTGAATTGAGCAGCCTACGTTGTAGGCCCTGTTCCCTGAGGGTTTAGAGGCTTGTACATAATGATATGTCTACACTAGAATAAGAGTATGGCTCTCATTTAGGGGCAAATAAGAGATTATTGGTTTGTTTCTACATCATTTTTTTCCACACCTACCGAAAAGTGGCCTGTAGGGAGATTATACTCTAGTGAAAGTTGCTGCTAATTAAAACAAGTAATTAGTGTTCCTCCAGGCTTTGCGGTTTCACTCACTTTTGCCCGCCAGACAACATTAGTTTAAAAGCAATCCAATTTCTAGCAATAACAGACTGTAAAAAAGTCATTTAACAAGTATATAAGTGTAAGGTTACAGTTCAGGCTTTGATTTATCTCTTCGGGGCTATTTAGAAAGCCGTAGCAAAGTTTTGGGGGAGGGGGGAGCGTGTGTGGAAGTTAGTGCTTTTTTCCTTCAGTTTTTTACTTTTCTTTTCCTTTTTTTTTTTTTTTTTTTTGTTGAAAAGTCATGTCACTGCAGTTACAAAGATGACGCAGAAGCTTTAGGAGACGGCGTTCCAAAGCCACATTAAGAAATGAGAATTGGATTTAATGCAGTTTTCCAAGAGAACCCTCACTTAGCATCTTGTAAACAGATCATTTCATTAAGTCCTTTTGTTTCCGCTCCTGCTTCTGCTGAAATGAGGACTTTTTATTGACTCTGACTCTTACTGAAATGGAGTTTAACATACTATTACTTCATGTTGGTACAGACAAAAATGATTATATGTAAATGTCATTCTACTACCAGAAGCTTAAGGAGTTGAATACAAAGGTTCAAATGCTGCACTGTTTTTAAAATGTGATGATATACTATTGAGAAAAAATGTATTGGAACGCCACTTCCATCTTTTCTGTGTTCAGTTGGTTTCCAATGTTCCTGTCATTCCAAAATTACCAGCTGTTGAACATGTGGATCATGATATTTGATGCTGCTATGTGTTGTAATATACTTCCTAATAACATATTTTGATTTAAAACGGACACCCATAGAGGTTTCTTATTTTTGTAGAAGCAATTACGTACATGGATAATGCATAAACTGTAAATCAAGGACAGTAAGTGTATATGCAGGTGATTTCTTCCTTTAAAAGAAAGCACTGTTTTATAATGTTCAACCAGTGGGCACAGATTTTGTTTTCAAGTTTGGCTTATCTCTTTATTTCTGTTGATAAATGAACCAGAAAAAGGAAAATATGATTTTTGATAAGCTAGAAAAACATTTTACACTGATAAACAGAATAAGATTGCATAGTAGTCACACTGAAAGGGCTATAATTCAATGCTAAGGTGTCATTTTAAATGGGATTTTTTTCCAGTCTTGTACCAACAGACAAATCTGTACAGCTGAACTGCTTTTCTTGTAATGTTAATTTTAAATACACAAAACACAGTTTCTGATCACAAGCAATAAAGGTGGAAATATCAGTCAGTTTCCTTTTTTTCCCTTCTGCTAAAAGTTTAATAATTCAGTCTGACAACAGTATCTATCAGGTTCTGTTTACATAGGTCCTGATAAAATACTTCATCGCATTGAATATGAACAGATTTAAAGAACCATTCAGATCTTGTTGACTACCAAGGTTTTCTTTACATTTTAAGGATCTTGTTACTTTTTTTTATAATCTGGTGATCAAGATTTCAACCCAGTACTCTTCATGGAAGAGAGAGTAGACACTCACACACACACAAAATGGGGAGTGGAGGGGAGCAATAACAGGTCAATAAGGGTTGACAGATGGTTTCTGTACTAATCTGTAGCAGGTCTTGTCAATTTGCTTTTTTTTTTTTCAAGTTGTATTAGGAAAAACGTAGTTATGACTTGGCGGATATAGTTAGTACATCTGAGTGTCAGTCATTATTTTTTCCTAATCTTTTCCATGGTTTCCTGTGTGTCTTATCTAAAGCCCTCTGTCTTCAGTTTTTCTAACTGAATACGTGGGGAAAATCACATACGAGGTTAGAGGTAATACTGGTGGTATTGTATTGTGCTGAAATTAGATGGAGGAAGGAAGATGGGCACTATGGATCTTGGAAATTAGATGGAGGAAGGAAGATGGGCACTATGGATCTTGACAAGCTTTTCTCCAAAACCTTCAAATACTAAGGGCCAAAGATCCAACAGTGGATTTTGAACATCCAGTTTGTCCCTTCTTAGGCCCAATTGTTAGGGAGAGTATCAGCTGCAACTTGGTATTTTTGGAAGTTGTGGATTCCTGACATCTCTGGAGAACAAAAACCTCGAAATGTTTCAAGAGTGTTATTCAAAACCAAAATGCCCTTTACCAGTGGGCATTTCTGAAAATTTGGAGACAAAACATGACAAAACACACTACAAAAATTTGCAAAAGCTGTGACCTTCAAATTTTCAAGAGAATTAATCTTATAGACCAATTAGAACTTGCAGTATTGGATGCAGCATGATCAACATCTCATTTCTGTTAGGTCCCTGCAGTAGCCTATATAATTTCCTAAACTTTCTGCAGATAATCTCCAGCATCCTGGAAAAGGGCTCTGTAGCTACAGTTTGGGGTCAACTTCCAACTTGCATGCTCATTTTTGAGTCACTGTTAAAAACATTATAAGGAATATCTTTTTACCCCGTAGGGCCTGAGCTCTCTAACTAGCAAGTGGAGCCTTGAGAGGATGAATTAAAGCAAAGTACCTTTGCTGTTTTGTGGCATTGCTTGAATTAGTACATCTCTGCTGAATGTTGCAGTCCAAAATAGCCACAGTAACTTCTCATCCTCAGCATTCAGCTTCCTGCTCTGACTAAAGTTGATTCAAAGCAGACTAATTCTGGTCTAGTTTTACCAGTTTCCACACATGAGAATCACAGACTGTTTGTGTTACTTTATAATACAAAGTGCTAAGTCATTCTAAACCCTGGGTCAGACTACAGCTGGTGTAAATCAGCATGGATCCAATCAAATTAAAATATCACCTGTGGGAATCATCTGTTCTTAGAGCAGCCCAACCCAAAATTGCCAGCTGTTAGAATGCTGTTGTGAAAATGTTCCCGATCACAGGAATAAAACATGTGCTGTGTTTTCTTTAGGAGGTCATTTTTTTTCAATATAGGATTAGCTGCTGAAGTCAGTGAAGCCATCTCAGTTTATTTCAGTGTAAAATCTAGCCTCAAATTTTAAAATGATCTAATATGTAAAGCCAGATAGCATGCATTGCTGTTGTGTGGAATGAAAATATTCAAAAATTTTCAGATGTGCAGAAAGCCGAGTAAGATAATGGTCGATAGATACTCTCTTCTTCTGCTTTGTGCAACATTTCTGGCACTAATGGCAGACCCAGTCTCCTTCTTTATACAGTGGTAAAGTATTTTGAGTGTCACTGTTAACCGTTTTTAATTTTGAGGCATCATTAGAATATCTTCAGGTTGTCTCTCACTGTGTGAAGCTAAGTCAGTATCTATTTTGTCAGTATTTGAATGTTGTCACCTACCAAATGCCTTGTAAGATAAATTCATAAAGACTTGCAAAGACTTAGGTAAACATTACAGCTTCCTTCCTTGCTTTCGCAGCTCTCAACAGAAAAGTAGGTATTTTTCAGGCTGTTTGTGACAGGTTTTGGAGATCTCTACATTTCACATATTGGTCTTTAGCTATGTGGACGCAGCCCCTTTTATTTTGTAATTGCAGCTGTGTAAGGAGGATTGAATAGTACTATTGCTTCTTAGGAGACTGAAGTATTTGGAAAACCCAGGATTTGAAAGTGTTCTGATAATTACTTATTCACTTTTGCTGGTGACTTCATTAGGACAGATTTGAAGAATATGAGGCACTGTGGACAAGCTTATTTAAAATGTTCCTTGTGCATTTCTACTCTATGTGCTTTAATTAGCTCCCATTTAATAGCAAGGAGAAGTTAGAATCAATATTTCCATTTTTGTTTTCTCTCAAATTATGGCAAATATCAATATATCTAATTCCAGGAAAAAAATGCTGTACTTGGATGTGTTATGATGTCATCTATAGCCATCTACCTGTCCTGTAGTTTGACTCTCAGAACGATTGAGCAAAAGTTGTGAGAGTTTCTTTGCATCCTCCAAACTCCAGCTGGGCCCTTCATAGCAGGTATAATACAGAGAAGCTGTTACAATGCTCCGGCTTTCTTCTAAAGGACAAGCCAGTCCAATATTGGAGAAACCATGAAATGAACTTATTGTTATCTTTAATCTCGCCCGTAAGTGAATTGTACTGTGCATTCCTCAGTTGCCTCTAAGAATCAGGAACCATAGTGTTTAAGTTCCAAACTGGAACTATTTCAATGACATGAAACATTACTTCTGGATACCTTTGCTATATTCAGTAAAGGCACACATAATCTTAATGTTGAAGCACTGCTATATTATTTAGTTGACTAGAAGTCATGACTACTTACTAGTGGATGTCCCACAGTCAACATGAAATATGGTTATTGGTGCATTTTTCAAAATACCCAGTAAAGTCACTGTTGACTTGCAGAAAAGAGTTAAGTACTGAACATGGATGTAGAGCATAATCTTTTGTTTTCAGCTCAGAAGTGACTCATCTTGAGAAACTCATCCAAGTAACAGAAAGTTAAGTTAACCAAAAAAGAAGCTCTGTTAAGCTTCTAAATAATAAAAATCTTATTTATTCCCCCCAACTCGTGGATCAAAATCATTTCTCAAAATTTCTGCAAATTACAGCATATTCAAATTAGGAACATATGTATCAGGGACATTAACCCCTTTAGCATTATTGGAGTGCATATGCCCTGTGCATATAAAAACACAGAGCTAATTTTGGAGATGTGCAGATTTTCAAATGGTGTGTACCTGCTACTACTTTCAGAAGCAAAGACTGTATAAGGAATTGTACCTCTTTAGAAGTGCTAAATCTTAAACATTGTTTGCCAGTCGAATTTTCTGCTCCCAAAATAATGGGCCTTAACTGTGTATAGACCACTACCACTAATGATAAATAATTTACCTACAGAAAATTGAAAATTTTAATCCTTCTTGAAGGATAGTGTCATAGCAAAGCCCATAAGAGGACAGCCACAGTTGGAGGTTGTGCTCTATTCTTACTGTTTCCTTCAGTTCACCAGCCAAACCCAGACATGGAGGTGTATGGGGCATAGAGCAGTCATCATCCCACTTTCTCTCCATCCTCTTCCTCTGGGCATCAGGCACCCTTACAAAGTATAAAAAACAGTTTCAATGGTGTAAAACGGAGGAAGGAAAGTTCCTTGAAAATTATCACTTCTATGTTACCCATCTGAGGAACAGTTAGAATCTGATGGTAAATGGAGTTTTTGGCATTCTTTCTCTAAACAGTGATTATGTTGCTGTAAGGTATAGAAAAAGTGATTGCACCGTACAGTTAATTTTCCAGCCAGCATTACGTGTTTCAAGCTAGAGAAGGTGGGTCTTTTAAAGGCAGGTCTGATACCAGAAATCAGATAATAGAGGAGGCATAGTTTATGTAAGCTGGTAACATAAATGTCTGTGTATTTGTCTTCTAAAGTATTTGGCAGTTTTTCTGTGTTAAATGAAAGGTAAACATATTGTTGAGGAAATCCAAATGGGTGCTTTGTGATTCTTCGGTACATAACAGGCAGTGTCAGGCATGAGAAATTGATTGATTGATTTGCACTAGGAAAAGGAGTTTTGATTGATTCTCTGAAGAATCATGTGGATAAGATCCACAAGAGAGAAAAGAGTAAATTTCCAGAGAAAGAGCTGTTAAGATGATAGCATTGTTTGTAGCTGAGAATGTTCATGTTAATGAAAATTGGATGGGTTTGGTGCTTCTGTGTATCAGCTTGATCAGCATTTACTTGCTCACAAAATTAAAGAGGAAGAAAAATATAAGATAGTATTATTGCTTCTCATTATATCTAAGGATGAAACCATGCACCCCTGAAAAATCACCAACTAGCAACTGTATATGAGTGTGTGTTTGTATATTTACATACCCAGCAATAAAAATCTGTCAACCAGTTTGTTTAATAGCCAGTGTTACTTTAAGTGCATTAGTCCAGTGCTCTGTTTTGCATGCTGGCTTTGTACTGAATGCAGTGCCCAGTTCAAGGTCTCTGGCCTGCTACTCACAGCCCTCCAAGGGTTTGATCCTTGCTATCTGAAGGATCAGCTTTCCTTCCATGACCTTTCAGACAGCAGTTCAGTGCAATTGTTGACTAATAGGAGGGATGCTTGAAAGCAGAATAAGATAGTTATCCATTTCACAAGCTCAGCCTCTACTACAGAACTAACTCTTGCAAGAGGTAAGAAAGGACACAAAACTGACCACAAAATTAAACTCAAAAGTTGTCTCTCCACTCAAGCTTTCCAGAAATAATTCTTCCACATACGTATATAACAAACACGAACACACATATACTCTCTCACCACATTAAGCAAGCAAAGAAAAAGTCTATCAGGAAATCAAACAATTTCTCTTATGATCGCTGAGGAAAGAGCAATTAAGCAATTGCTTTTGCTATGCAGCCTGGAACTTAAAAAATGTAGAAAACAGCTGGATATATAGTAATGAAGTAATATCCTAAAACATATTTTAGCTAGGTAGGAAGAGAACATCAGCTTTCTTTCCTGTCACACTCATAAACAAGACAGAAATAGTTTTGATTTAATTGAAGTTACAATGGGATGTTTTATTCCTGAGTTTACTACAATATAATGTATTTACATAAGCTACACTTGAGAAATTAGCAAAGAAGGAAAATATTTTCTGGGTACCAAATGAACTTGTACATAAACTTCAGATACAGCAGATTTAATGTTGTTATTGTCCTGTACGGGTTAGGCAGATACCTAGACCACATAATCATTCCAGGTGTTTAATTGAAGGAAGAATTGAGGAAAACTGAAATCTACTGAAATATTTAGCAGGCTTTGCTGGGTGAGAGAGGGGAGTGTTGACCAATCACATATCATTTTCTTGGGTGATGATTTGTTGTGGGATAATTTAGGCTTCCTCTACACAAACATCTATGCTATTGCCTATTTCTTTGAAAGCTGGGGCAACTTCAGAGGCAACATAGAAAATACAGTTTTAATTCATTCTCAAGGTCCTATAAATTGTTTCAATGATGATCAAATGTCTTCAGTAAGAGATCTGATGCCTTGCAAATGCAGTAAATTGCCAGGTGGAGAATTGTTCTCCTAATCTTGTATGGGATTTATAATTGTAATTCTATTATTATCTTCAGGGTTTTTTTTTTTTTTTTTCAATTCAGAAGTATGTTAAATCTCCTGATTAAACATATTTAGGGCATAATTTCCTGTAGTGGAGAGTGTCACTGATTAATAAGACATTATTTACATTTTTATGAGGAACCCATTATCACTTCTAATGTTATCTCCTTTTGATTTTGATTGTTCAGTAGAGTACCAGTCAATATGTATCTTTTAAAGTACACGTCATCTTGCAGTCTTTATACATCTCTAACAATCTTTATAGCCCTTCATCCGGACTTTTACTGCCGAAGGAGCCAGAATTCAAGAGGAAAAGGCTTCAGTAAAATTCTCTGTCCATTTCTCTCTGCTGACTCCTCCATACGGGGAGGTTTGGGTGGTGGATTGCGTAACTGTGCCTTCATTTCCTCTCTTCCTGCCTACATCTTCCAGAAAGACTTCTCTGCACCCTGCTCCTCTTTGCACAACAACCAGTTTCTTGCCAAAGGAAGCATTTAGAAACTGATTAAGATTCTGAATTACAATTTGAGCTCTATTTTCTCCTTGCCTCTTGTCCAACTTGTTTCCTTGCTTTGTGAGTTGGGCCAGTACTATTGCAATGTAGCTGGTTATCTGCCCTTTTGAGGGGGACCAGCCAATCTGAACGGTGCCAGTCTCTTCCTCAGCCTCACCAGCCTATTCTCCATGTGCTAGGATAGAAGGCTAGAATGGCTATTGCCATTTTAGTGCAGAACTATTATGTGGATGTGATTTAGATATTTGTTTTTACATACAACTCAAAATGGTTTACACATAAGGAAGACATCACTCTTCTCTTTATGGATGGTTAAATGCTGATTTTATTTCAGTGCTCTGTCCGGTAGTGCCCTGTACCCAGAATAAATGGTATTAAAGATGGTGATTCATAGTTTTGTATTTACCTGTCACTTTCTTCCAAAATAATCAATCTGTGCCCTGCTCTTGCACTTGTATGGCTTATTTCTATAAGCACTTTAAAAATTGCACTTTGGTAAAGAGATTGCACTAAGCTGAATTTCAATAGTTCTGTCCACTTCAGCTAGAAATTCCCCAGCACAGATATAATCCGCACATACTTGCAACTCACTGCTCTTCCTAGTCTAAATATGTTCTGGTTACAAAGCTCTGCTGCAGCATTAGCAGAATAAACAACTTTCAGAAATCTGTGAAATTCCCAGTTGTATTTTCTTCTAAAACGCTACTTTGTTTTAAGTAAAAGAGTTTTGCTAATGACTGGTGTATACCTCAGAAAAGCATGAGGAAGACAGAATTGTCCACTGCAATAAGGTTTTAAAGTTTGTTTTCACTGGAATTTGCAGTGGAAAGCACGAATATTGAAATTGTTCATGAAAGAATGTACTGAGGAAAAATTAACACTAGATCCATTAAAATGTCTAGTTTTGTTCAGATATGTTTTACATTTTTGTTTCAACTTTTAAATTTCATAATAATTAACATTAAGAGAAAAAGGAAAAGTCATTTTGAGAAGGAAAAAGTTAAATAGGCCTTGTAAAAGTTATCAAATGGGACATAGTTTCTTTTTTCCTTCTGAAGCAAAATTTTGGCAAAATTAAAACAAATTTCCAGAGTATTTCTTTTGCAGGAGACTTGTTAGAACAGTAGAAATTGCTCCGTTGAAATATTGTGAGGAGCTCATTTGATAGATCTTTTCACACCTAAAAAAAAAGCCAGTAATATTTAGCATGACATCTCTATTTTCTTTTTTTTTTTTTCAAATTTCTGTGCAGTTTTGCAGTGATTGTTCTACAAAGAAAAGTATTGCTTAAATGAATCATAGGTGGATATCAGCTAAGAAAAACTGTCCAGATTAATAGACAGCAAAAGATTTTGTGTCGCAGATTAGCATCTGTGCTTTGAATTTTTAACAGTATTGCATGGAGGGCTTTTTATGTTTTGAGGCTTAGGGCAGGGGTTGCTTTTTTTGCTTTTACATTCACCAGCTCAAATCAAATGGTGTGTCTTTAAAATAAAATCAATTCAGATTTGCAGAGAACATGCTGAGGTACCCAAATTTGAAGAGATAGGGTTTATTTTTTAAAAGTTTCCACAGGACAATAAATTCTGGGTTTTGTCTAGCTGAGGGTCCAAGACTGCGTTTAACAAAGAGACTGAACTTTTAACCTTTCAGGCTCCTAGATTTTGATCATTATGACTCACTGATTTTCATTTAGATTTTGTTTCATTAAAGTAAATCCAAATCATCGATGAGCATGCATATATATAAACATACTGACCCTCAGGCAAGGAGGATATCTTTTGCAGGTCACTAGCAAGACTTAGTAAAGAAAAAGATATGTGAGAAACCCCTAACCCAATGTGATTAGTAATCAGCATTTAAATAAAGAATTTTTGTGCCTCGCTTTCAAATATGAACATACTCGCCTAGGTACAAATGTATGCTTATGCAAGGTTAAGGCTATATTGTCATCTGCCTTCTGTGCTCGTACTGTCGCTCAGATGCTCTGTGTGCCACTAGTTATTGTTTGTGAGATCAGGCATTGTTTCGCACTAGTTTCGAAATAGCATCTTCATTGTTATTTTCTGTTTGTTCTCACAAAAAATAGCGGAAGGAAGCTGAATGAAAACAGATTTCAAGTGCTCTGTTTACCTTTTAATCTTCATGCCATTATACTCTTAAGCTATAAATGAGCAGATACCATCTCTGTGAGAAGTTGCAAAGTGGCACGTCTCTTTCCTTCTTCTTGGAGGAATAATGTGATGAGCAGTGAACACTAGAGGGGGAGCTTAACCGTTCAGGAGAGTTAAATCTCCGGCCCCTCTGGGAGAGGATCAGAGCGATACGATAGCTGCTGACTTAAACAAGCAAAGTTAAGGCATGGACAGCCATGGTTCAGAAGTCAAGAGGTCAAGAATAGTAGAGAGCCAATTTATTGTCATTTTCCAAAAAGGCAGCAAATCATAAGTGGAATTGAGAAGTTTAGGGCTCTGCTCCTACCATGACGTGGTATATTTTAAAAATCCCTCTAGAGGCAGTTTAACATGAAGAGTAGGATTACAGGGATTTTTTTTCCCAAGGACTGTCTGTCATTTAAATGTCTGAGGAATGATGGAATGAATTATCATAAAATTTTGACAAATTTGATGGCTCAACCAAAGGGGGAAAACAGACATTCCACTTATTGGGTTCTAATAAGACATGACATTTAAAATGAGTTTACATGGCAGTTAGACCTTTGCTTTTCTTTCCTTTCTTTTTTTTTCTTTCTTTGATTCAGAAACATTTGTATGGAGAGAACAGTTATTTATAAGCTGCACTTTTCTAAGATTGGAAAACATGCTCCTTTTCATCCTCTATTTCTTGTGTTTTAATGACTCGGTGCCTGTTTCACACATTGTGCTTTTATAGGCTCTTAATTTTGAATCTTGCTCACTCTTACAGAATTTCTGCACATCCTTTACTGTAATAAGGAAATATGAACTTACTGTGTATTTTTGCTAATTTTAGTATAATTGCATAACAAAGAGTGCTCTTTGCTTTAAAAGATCTCACTTTTTAATTTCTATTTATTGAAATGAAAACATTTCAATAAAATTATCAGTCTTTCTCTGTTAATATTGTATCTTTTTTTCTAAATGAAATAATGCTAAGTTCAAACTATTTGGTCTCTCTTTACAGTCATTGGTATTCTAGCACCCATGTCTAATTTGGGCACTGCATTTCTCACTAAGTAGCCCAGAAAACTGGCCAAGTTAGTTAAGCTTTTCATTTTTTAATTCCTTATATCACTGAGCGCATGCAGAACAGCATAGATGCGCACATGAATTTTCTGTATGCAAAACTTCCAGGGAAAACTCTGAAATCCTATTAACTGGACGTGGAGCTGTACATCCCAGAATCCATTACAGGCAAGTGCATTTTTTATACTAATGTTTCTGCCAGGTCCTAAGAAGATGATGAAAGGTGGATGCGAGTGTGGCAGCTGTCTGGCCAGGGGGGCTGGTCCATAACCTAAGCCAGCTTGGCTATATCACTGCTCCTGGCACTGTCTCTGGAGCAGTGAAACTAGCCACTGCCCTAACAGGAATATGTTCAAATCATAAACATGGAGCCAAACTATAGCTGAATTAAGTAAAACAAAACATTACAATAAATCACATTTTGTTTCTTCTTCCGATTGTTCATTACTATAGATGTCATGTTAATTCTGTCTTCAGTTACTAAAGAAAGTAATGTTCCTACTATAGCTGGAAGGTACCAGATAAGCAGAATTTAGGTAAGCCTCTATTTGTATCTAGTTATCTAGCATAGGTACTGATATTTTTCTTCAAGAGCCTCTACAGATGATTTTCTCTCTTTCTGTTTGTTCTACATAAAAGATAGCTACTTTTATTATTATAGCCTTTTCCCCTGAAGGCTCTTCCCCATGGTGACTCTTCTCTCAGCTTTTCTCAGAATGCCAGTGCAGGTAAATAGAAAATATTACCGTGTTGCTATATTTAAATAAACACATTTTAATTATAAATTCACTTATTTATGATACCTTATTATATTAAGTGCCATACAGATCTTTATATATGTAAGGAAAATTTGTAGTCATCACCTTAATTTAAATATATTAATATTAATCTCTCTATTGTTTTATTATATTGGAAATTATTATAGCCCTTTGGAAAAAAGTGAAAGGTCTGAAACATCCTATTTTAGTATAAATGCAAGCAATGAATTCCTGAGCTTAAGAAAACAGTAGCTGAATGACATTTTATTCTATTCTGAATTTTATTCTAAAATTTTCTGTCTTCAACTGTCATGAAGCTTTTTCTGAACTGCATGTTCCTGCCCTCAGAGAGAAAGAATGCCACTCGTTTAATTTTATCTTATCATATTGGCATATCTAAGAAGCAGGATGTCTCGCTTTGATTTACGTATATAATTTGATGGTGCAAAAAAGAGTTTGTGGGATACTAATATAATAATGTGTTGTATTATTATGTGCAGACATTGCTATAATAGCACTATGGATCTTAATAAGTTGTTTCATTTTAGCAAATGATAACAAGTCATTGGGTTTGAACGAAAAGTGGGTCCACTGACTACGCACCACATGGACCACAGACAGAGTATGAGGACGCATTTCCTTCTCTTTTGTCACTGTAAGCCCACTGATTTTCAATAAAGCTACACCGCTGAAATTAATAGGGGAATTTGACCCTGTATTTTCAAGCACACATATCTCTTTAGACAAGACCTTTTTATTACTGTCCTATCCTTTATCACCTCACCCAGACTTGTATGGCTTCTCTGTGAGGCTTGAGGAAAGACTATGTGTAGCAGTAAGTAGAGTTCAGGAAGAGAGAGAAGTCAGATAGGAGTTTGGTAACTGTGGAAAAGGGACTGTCTTTTAATCAATATTCATCCATGCTTCACCAAACTTTTCTTCTCTCTGATCTGTCATTTTTACTTCACTTATTTATGTAGTTCAGGTGGTCTTTTCAAATGGGCAGGGCCTAGCTGCCTTCTGCACAACCAGTTGCTTTTGCTTGTACTGTGTGGCATATGTTTTTTTTTTAATATAACACCATTTAAACAAATAATCTATGAGTACAGTGCTATTGATGTTGGCAAAATCACCCAAAAGAAGCTCTCAGGAAACAAATTCTTTACAAAGACACAAGATGCTGGCGTTTTTAAATTGAGATTTACATTTGTGGCAACTCTGACTAGACTCAGGCTGGTGAAGCAATCCAAGCTGGAAATTCACCAAGAAATTAAGAAAGCCCTAAAGTAAAGTAGAAAAGGATGTGGGATGGGGAAATGACTGTTTCCAAAGGAAAAGAAAACTTTAACAAACATCAGCTATCCAAACAGAAAGCTACCTAATTGTCTTTTTCTTGTTAGTGTAATGCTGAATAATTGATACACTAGCTGATATTTTCTGAAATGCTTTGGTTTTTCAGGCAAATAACCTGAACAATGTTTGGCTTTTGTGTATGTGACAAGCAGAAGTAACCATTAATTTCCCTTAAATTTCCATAGTAAAACTCTCCGTAGGGCAGAGCTATGCTTCTTGTCCCTACTCAGCACCACTTGGTCAGACATAACTAAGGAAATCCAGTAAGGATATCGATGAGGTTGATGTTCCTCTAAGCACCTGACATAGCCTTTGTACAAAACGCAGTGCATTGCTTTCTGTCAGGACTCGGCTGATGATGGAAATGTGCTCTTTAATAAGAATGACAAAAGTAAACAGGCTGATTCCAGTGTCAGTCAAATGTTCAAAGAGGAAGAAGCCTTCCTTTATTCCTAGAATTAATAGATGAACTTAGGCAATCGCATAAGAGCACCGGACAGGTGGAAGCACTTCCATTCATCCCTGAAGAAGGGCTTGAAAGAGGAGCACTCCTGATCTCAGTGTCTGCAGACTGGCTAGTTGAAAGCAGGCCTATCCTCAGGATATGGCAGGTTTGGATCACAGTTTCCAGCTTGAGCTCCTCCTGTCTCTAGCCTGAATTTTCAGCCATGCTTTTCATTAGAGACCCATCCATACTGAGGTCAGATGGTTGAACTGCCTTATTTTAGGGAATTTCTGTGCCTCAGCTGGAGGTAGCTACTCCTCCGCTCAAATTCCGTATCTGCCCCTAGGAGGTACAGTGCATCAGCTTAAACTCTCCATGGGGAAGTTAAAACAGAGCTGCTGTACCTGTCACAGTTCAGGCTGACAAGGACAGCAAGTTACGCCCTGGCCCACAGCGTTTTCCTTCTTCAGTATTGTTGCCCATGGGGTAGCAAAGATTTAAGGATGTTGGTTTTTTGTACTGAGGTGTAAAGTATGGAGGAATAGAATGGGGTGTTTCTAGAGTAATGCAATTGGAAGGAGGGTTAGTTTTTTTCAGAGGATAAACACAGAAACTAAAATAAGGGGTATTATCTTAATAATAGAAGAATTTAGAGAGAATTTCTCTTAGAGAGAAAGGAAGATGTGAAAGACCTTATTGTCTATTCATACCTACAGAATGATTCATAACGGGTTTTTGCTTTCAGCTTTGAGTGAGTGGTTAGCAGATAGATCTACTCAATAAAAGATTTTAATAGTGACATGCTAAAAGCTACAGAGTACAACTCAGTGGGCATGAAAACAAATAGTGATCCTAACAACCTGGTGTCTAATAACAAGTACTAAGAGGTACAGTGTCTTTGGACAAATTTTGGTAGAGAAGTGGAAATCTACTGTTTTCCATTTGTGCAGTCTGAAGCCTTTCACTGGTTCATTTCATGCACTTTAGTGATTCTGTAGTTAAGCACATTTCCCTTTTTAAGCTTGATATCTAATTCTACATTTTTAAATTTCCCTGCACAGAAGCAGTCTCTTCAAAGCTTCCATGGTATGTCTTTACCAAAAATAGTTTTTTGAGGGTAAATCTGGAGTAAATCAGAGGAGTCATTCTAAATTTAGGGCAATTTAAAATTTTCCTTTTATTTTTCTTTTTTTCTTGTTATTTAGTTGCTTGGCTACAAAATCCAAGCTTGTTCTGTTGTTCTTGCAAAGAAGAGCTTCTTAGTACATTTTTGTGGGAGGTAAATGTGATAAAGGGTACCCAGTGCTGAAACGCAAACTCCATAGCATGTGATGTCCAGTCACACAGCAGAGTTCAGAGGATGCAGGAGTGCAGTTTGTTTGCTGTAAGGACGGGGGCCAACACAGTGTAGAAAAATACCACATGGAGGAGATGTAACAGATGCAGATTAAGCAAGAAGAGGGGGAGATACAGAAAACAAATGTAGTAACCTGGAGGTGACAGGGAAGGGAGCTGAGAAGGAACTCACGTATTAAACCCAAGGTATTTCAAATGTTTATCCATGTTCATGTAAGCTTGAATTTATTTTTTCTCCCATTCTCTCTGTGGCCTACCATCCCATGTAAAAATTCCTTCTTTTCTTTTCAAGAGTCTCTATTTATGTATGGATATTCACACATACTGAAATATCACAGGTTGTAAATCACATCTATTTACACAGTAGTTCCTAGGAGGCAAAGTAAATTTCTAAAGTTAAAACTACAGAGTGAATTTTACTGTTGCAGAATCCAGTTACTTAAATTAGATTTAGGTAGGATACCTAACACTTTTATTGTCGTCATATCCTCAGCAACCTCAAGCACCGAAGCCTTGGATTCTTCTCTCGGCCAAAAAAGGGAAGTAAACAGGAGCTGCAGAGAAGCAAAATGTTATGAAATGCAGAACATCACTTTGTCTTCATTATCTGTTTACATATAGACAGTTCAGCTCTTACCTCTAAACTAATTGTCAAAACAAAATATTTTTAGTATAAACCCAAATTAATGAACCACTTTTATTATTCTGAAAGAGAGAGGCCAGTGAGGGAGAAATAGAAAAAGAAAAGACCCAGGAGTCATTGGTAGAATAGGTGGTTTATAATGTGTTAAATGTGTTTATTTGCACTTCCAAAGTTCAGATTTCCTCATACATTTTCATACTGATAGAGATAAAATGCTAAAGTCTTAAATCCCTCTATGCCATGCTGAGTTGCTAAGGGCTGTTGAGTTTTTGTTATTTCTCCTCTCGAGTTAGCTCTGATTATGCCTGCTGAGTGAAAAATTTGTATTTGCCGACAGAAATAGGAGCCACGCCACGTGCACTTGCACTCCGCAAATGCTCCAATACATCACAAAGATTTGCTCAACCCACCTTCAGAGGCCAAATCGAGCATGTTATTTTCTGTTTAGATCTGATCCTGAAGACTATCAGTCAGGAGTGTTTCTCAATCTGTGATTAAAACGAGGCCTACAAAGCTGCAAGTGTTCATGCACAGTCTCATTAGAGGAGTGGATGGAGTGACCCCGGTCTTCTAGCACAAAGCTGTGAGTGAACTTCAAATATGAGAGTGCATCAATCAAATCCAAGCAAGGCTTTTATGTCATTTTTTCTACTTTGCCTTTAAAGTCCAAAAGGAATGCCCTTTCCACTGTACGGCCAAGGATCACTCAATAGAAGCAAACAAACCAACAAAAAGCCTCTCAAGAGGAGCAGGATTTTGTTCTTCTCACAAAAAGAGAAGCATGGTATTTTACTAATGTAATTTCTAATAAAATAGAAAATACATTTGCCTCACTTCATAGCTCTGTATGAATGATTTTTGCCAATCTGGAGGGCTCATAAGTATGTTCAAGAAATTGAAAGTTTAATATAAAAATGCTGAAACAGACAATTTTGTGGATTTTGCTTTAAACCAGAGTTGGTGCAGCTTTTTGCTCTTGATTTTTGTTCCTGCTTATTAAGGGAAAGGATAGACAAAAATACATTTGAGAACACTGCAACATTTGATCCAGATATTTGGTGCTGTAGCACAGTGTGGTATGTAATTCTTTCGTATTTAAATGCTGATGATGTTTTAGTTATGACTCTTAAATGGAAAAATTAAGCAAAAAAGATGTTACATTTCACCGTCTTTTTCAAAAGTTATGATGATGCAGTAAACTGTGCTCATAAATGAGTTTTTCCTTTGAATGAAACTAAGGATCCAAAAATAAATACAATCCAGAGATGACTCTCCAAGGAAATTAAATTAAAATGAGCTATGGGAGTTTGAAAAAACAAAAGAATTAAGACAGATAAAACAAGCCTGAAAGTGCCAAGTGACCAAAACTTTGGAAATCCTACAGACTTCTTGAAAAAGTAAATATTCAATTGCATTAAGCTCAAGCTAGAAGGGCCTAATACTTAGTGGTTTTTCCACAGGAAATTCTTTTGTCTGTGTACCATATTTTCTTTCCTGAACTTCATAGATTACGAAGCAGCCATGATCTAAACAGTATTCCTTGCCCCACCATCATATATATAGTATATATTTTTGCAATATTTAATATGTGGTGGTATTTCCATCATTATGGTTTAACGTGTTTTCTGCAGGCCTTCAGATGTTCAGAAGAATTATGCAGATTTTACAAATGAGTACTAGAGCATTTATGCCACTTGATGGTGCCCCATCTGTGCTTCCCCTGTAGTGTTTGATGGGGCATCTGTGTAAGTTGCTACTTTTTTTGTTTGTTAATTAGCTCACTGCATTAAAAAAATCATATTTTACCTGTTATAACTTTGATGTGCTTCGGAAGATGTTTATTTATTTATTTATTTATTTCCAAGATTATGTTGACTCTTTAGTTTACCTTTGCTCCTATAGTTTCTAAAATGAGATGTCAAGCTATTTCTCTTTTCAGTTATTGAAAGCACAACAAATTGAAGAAATTAAACTTTTGTACTTGACTCCTGAAAAACACATTTCTTTTCTGACATTGCATAACGTTAACTCTTGTTTTGTCTTATATGTATTTACAATATAATGTATTCTACTGTATGCATTCATATATATAAATTAATAGGTATGTACTTTTATATATATAAATTTATATATATATATACACACACACCTCTTAATCTGGTGAAAATGCATAGGCTAGATTTTATGCTGGTTATATGTGTTCCATTTGATTACTTGATTCACCTTTTTCACTCATTCTCTGAATGTCCTTTTATGAGGTCTGTTTTCTTTTGTGTCTTATTTCCCTGAAAAAAAAACTTTTCTTTATGCTCTACTTTGCAAAGTGTTAGAATCTATTCTAAAATGTTTATACGTTTTTGCTGCTGAGAAATACAGAGGTATATTTTTCCTCATCATTACAATTTTTAATTTCAGTTTCTAGCAAACTTAAGTTGTCTGTTTGGATTACTCATAAAACTGGCTAAAGATTTTGGTTACTGTAAGAAACAGTCCCCCAAACCGGCAGATGTGGCACGTGGCCCCAGTGGCCATAGGCCAGTAAGAGTGTATGTTGTGACTTCAGAAGACTGGAGGAATTCAGAAGGCCTAGCAGATTGTTTTAATTTGGAAATAGTTGCACACATTTAGATGGTAACTTGATGTATAGCCTCTCTAAAGTGTATGTTTAATTGGGATCTGAGCCACATAATTGTTCAAGGTCAAATTTTAGTTTAATCTTTCCAATATTCCTTAGTTGCCACTCTTTCAGCAGTATTGTGGAGGGTTTTTTGTTTTTTGCTTTGTTTCTCTTTTGGATATGGGGATAGGTTGTGAAGCATTTGCCTTTGAGCTAATGCATAGTCAATGTATCATTATAGTACAGTATAATAGCTGTGGTCTTTGATTTCTATTACAGATGGATAAAAATGTGAATATATGTATTGCCTTTGCAGGACTTAGCCTAATTCATAATGGGTGGCATTTTTGCTACAGAGAAACTTTCTTTGTTAGTATCTGAAAAGGATTGTATTTTGCAACATTTACATCTATTGAAAAGCAGTTCATTTTGCTTTTGTATAGTGTTCCATAGGTGATACATAAGCAGAACTGATTCATGAAAAACAGAACATTAAGCAATGTCGGGTTTAAAATCCAGAATGTGTCCCTGTAACTTAAGTACCATTGTGTCACCGCATTATACTCTAAGCACAGCTAAGAGTGATCACTGCAAATAGTTAGCACTTTCTATACCTTCTCTATTATTTAATGATTTGAGCAAAGTTACAAAGCTGTTGCAAAACCAACATGAACAACAAACTTGTACTGAGCTAGTGCCAACAATGCCTGTCAAATTCCAGCTAAAACAATGTGCTCTAGTGTTCTTAAGTGCAGGCAAAGCTAGAAAAGATTATGCTTATGCAAAGTCAGGTGAGAGTAGCTAACAATATGGTATTACAGCAATACTGTATTACAAGAAGTTGACAATCTAAATGGATAGTTTGGCAACAAGCACGGATAATGTCATTCTACCCTTTTTTTCTCAGCAAGTAATAAGATGACTATAACAGTCCTCTTCCTGCAAGCAATTATCTGTATTTTTCAAATCCTATCTGCATAGTACATCATCAGTGAATTTCTATGGGAGGATCAATTTTCTTTGGTAGAGAAAAACCCATAAATAATTATATAAGAAGAGATGTGTAACTCTTCCCTCTTCCCTTCATCTCATTTCATGTTACTACAGGAGATGCTGCTGCTCTAGTACAGATACTCAGTTACCATTTGAGATTGATGGTGCCAGATGCTTGGTATTAATATCTTAGACTGTCAAAATGTTTTTTTAAAAAAGAAAGAAGTACTAGGTTGTTTCTCCTCATTAAGCTATGTTTATTTTTGGAAAGGAAGTTGATTATGCTAAACTAGAGCTCAGAGGAGGACCAGAGGAGTAGTATAATTTTGTTTCAGCATACTGTATTTGATTCTCTGATCTGTTAAGTCCATCAACTAGTGATTATGCATCTATAATCACTACTCTTTGGGGTTAGTCCTTACATTTTTTACTTCTTATATTACATCTGCTAGCTCTTCTTTAAGCCATCTCTCAGATATGTGTTCAGCACTGGGTATCTCTGACTATTCTTTGATTTCTTTTTAACAGACCTCTTATGATTTTTATTACCTACTGCTTCTTCTTTTATGGATTTTGTCCATTTAATTCAATTTGCCTGGGCTTGCAATTTTCAAGGCTAACCTGTTACAACTTCTCCTTCTTTCCCTTGGACGCTACTCACACTGAAATACCCATGCATGGGGTACTAATTCCCCAAACATTTCCCTTATCAATGGTTGTATCATTCAGGTGAGTGATTAGATGAGACTTGCTCCAGAAGTCAGTCAGAATATTGTCAATAACTTTTTCACTGAAGAAGTTGTGTTTGAGAGAGACTGATAATAATTAGGAGAATTTTCCTTAGAAAAAGCATGTTCATGTTGAATATAAGCATGATTCTCTGTTTGTTTAAACAAATGTCTCTATAGCCATCTTTTTATTTGAGCAGAGTGACACACTTCAGAAACAAGGGGGTTGTGTTTATGATAACAGTATATAAGTGCCCAAACACTTGCTGATCACCCTGTTGTAATTCAATGTATGCAGTGGTGGAACTTAAGTTCCAGACAATCCTCTCAATTTCCTGAGCAGTAGGATAAAATCTAGGAGCGAAATCTATGAGAGGAGAATGAACAGTTGATTAAAATAACCACAAACAGCACGGAAAAACAACCTGAGGTAAGTGTTTTCAAAATAGCTTGCAAAATGTCTGATAAAATATGTGCACAAAATTTACAGACCGTCACAGTACAGCATTCTTTCTTAGTTGGTCACTAGTTTTACACAAAGAACCTGAGATTTTTGGCCATTCTATAGTAAGTTATTTCCTATAGCTTTTATATTTGATGTTGAAAGTCAATAATATCTTTTCCTACAAGTAAATGCTGTCCAGTGATTGTAGAGACTCAGATGTAGGCATCTTCACTGTAGAAATATCCTTTAGTCTGAAGAATCCTACCTGTTGCCTCTAGCTCAAGGTAAGAGGTAGACATGGATGAACCTCTTCCAAGAGCTGCTCTTACTGCTTTCAGAAAGGATTTTTTTTCCTATCTGATTCTTCTTTGCTTCAAGGTGAAAAAGAACTTTCTAAAGCCCATTGCAGAATCCAGCTTAGCTTATTTGTGCCGGTCAGCTCTGCAGATCTTCCTTGGCATTGTCGTCTTCTTTTTAGGCACCCCCTACCCTCTAGTTCAGGACAATGCTGGAATGCACATGAAACCAGGTGAAGCATGCATTTAAGTGCTTATTTGAGCAGGGATGGAGTTAAGTACGTGTTTAAATGGTGTCTTTAATTGGATCATGGTGGATGAACTTCCTGGAGTTCTGATAATCAAAGCAGGTCATGCTGGGCAATAGGGGATGAGTTTTAGCCTTGTTAGAGCTAGTGACAAATTCGCTCTTTATTTGTACTTGGGCTTTGTTATATTTAATGAACACCACAGTCTGCCACTGTCTTACAGCAGAAAGTGCTTTGAATTGTAATATTCGGTATAAGAGAACTCATCAATCAAATTGAACCTAGAATCCAAAGTTACCTGTAATGCTGGAACTTCTAAAGTATTTATTTTTATTCTCATTAAATAAAGAGAGCCTCAGATTATGATAAATCTTGTGTTGCCCTTCAGAGATACATCATCTAGTGCTTGAGGCCGAGAAATGAGTAGTTTCCATAATTAGTAAGGGAAATTGAATAATTGGGCTGTGGTTTATGAAGGTTCTTTCTCTAAGAAGAGAAACCATGTAAGTCTCAGTCAAGTGGGTTAACATGATTTATTTTTTTTAGCACACAATTATTGCAAGTTCATTTAACATAAATTCTACACTTGAATATTTATTTTGCATTTTTTTCATTTCTTCTTAGCATAACCAGAGGACCGTGTTTTTGTGAACATTTTATACTCTCATTTTCTGCCTGCAAATGTGCTTAATATTGTGGTTAGCATGTTTTCTAACTCAGAATATTTTATGATACATTTTTCTGAAGAGAGTGAAAGAAATAAGTGCTTGTCTTCCAATAACTGGTATAAATTGGGGTATTTCAATGGAATTTCACATGGTGACAAGACAGCAATTTATTTCATATTTTTCTCTCATAGAGAATCTTTACATCTGAATTGTTTATGCTCAAATAATTTAAAAAGCTAGATCAGTTTACAGATATCTACCTTGCTAGGCACAAAAATACTCTTCTGTGATGGCATTTTCTAATGCGTGTATGATGTTATGATACATGCATTCTAATGCATTACAAAGTTAAAAACAAGAAGAGGAAGGATTCCTTCCATCTATAACTTGTAGGAATAAGAGAGGGCAGGTTTGTCCAGTAAGAAACTGGATTCTTCCATATTTCAAAGTGATAGGTTTTTTTACAGACTTCAAGAATCATGATCTCCTGCAACGTTGTAACCTAAAAACAGAGTGAAGAAAAGCTGTGGGAGTGACCATGTGTAGAAGATACCAGGCTCAAGATTACAAAATGGAAAGTAGAAGTTACCTGGTACATGAAGTGTTGATGGCACTGTAGGTTTGTTTCAAGCATAAGATTATTAGATCAAGTAGTGACTAGTGGACACTAGAACTCTTAGGACATCTTGCTGTGAAACCAGGGGCAGGAGGCCAAAAATGTTCCTCAGACATGTAAGAAACTACTGGATATGCCTGGTCAATCCAACTGTAAAGGAACTTAAGCCCTGAGAAGAGGGAAATCGGAGGCAGCTAGACCTGATGCTAAGCACATCTCTGTTCCTCTGCATACTGTGTTAGATAAAAATATTAGCAGGCCTTTCTCACACCTGGCCTGATATGTCAGAAAGATCTGGGGGAGCAAAGGCAGGAGAAAGAGGCCTCAATAGAAGAACCCATAAGAATAATAAAAATCATGTGGAACAAAGCATCAGAGCTGTTTTTTCATGTTGTTATATCATAAAGATTATTTTAACTTACAGCAAGTTAGTTCTCTGGATGCACTTGGCAAGAAATTGGTAAGATTATTATTACCCCTTACTGAGTGTGACCAAACAGCCACCTAGCCATGCATTCCCGTTTCTGACAGAGCAGCAGCAGATGCTTACAGAAAAGTATAAAAACGAAGTATGTATAGTAATCATCTAACAGACCTTACTCTGAACTTGCAGCCCTTATGTGAATAAAGTCCCCTTGAAATCAGGGGATTAGCGTCCTGACAGTATTGTTCTGTTCCACTTTTTAACAGAAATAGCATCATGAGCTTTCTAAATGGGTATTGATCCTCTAAACCCTCTTATGAAAAGCCCCAGTAGAGTTTCCTAAGAGAAGTAAGGGTTTACAGAACAGGGTATAATTTCAGCTAAACCTGAAATGTGCAAGGTCTGTATAATTTGTTTCATAATTGCTGCATACTGCACATAACCTCCCATTGACTCCTCTTGTGTGTTTAAAAGCCTAGAAGCATGGCTTTAGTGTTGTTCCTGAAATGGTCTTCTCTGGAAATCACTTCCAAAAGCAAACATATTTCTTTTATTTTTCATGAAGCTGACATGATAGGTGTGCGATATTTTGTGCTGAGTTAATTGATTTTTCCCTTTGAATATAGTTTATAGAAATTTTGGTTTCTCATGTGCCATATTTAGAGTTAAAAAAAAACCCTAAAACAAACAAACAAAAACCCCTGTCAATCATCAGAGAAAAAATTGCATTAGGTAAAAATTATACTACTATTCTCTCTTTTGTCTTCCGATGAAATACACTTTACTCCTTTCTGTTGGAAAACTTGGGAAGCTTAGATATTGTTAAATGATGCGACATTTATTGGCATCAGAAAATGCTAAAGGTTCCAAGCATTCCTGGTGTTTAGAAGTAGCCGTGAACCACGGCTTTACATGCATCAGACTGCATCAAATGCCTAAGCCAATATTTTATATGTACCTGATCTCTGAGTACATAAAGTGCTGCATGTAATATTACTGAAACAACAATCCAGCTTTTTAAAAAATGCTTTCCAGTAACTATTTAGTCAGAAAAAGAATCAATATTCCTTCAGTATTCACAATCCACTCAATAGCTTAACTGATATGTTGTTCATGAGAGGTTAAAAAAGAGAGAGGGAAAAAAAAGGAATGAAGGCACAGAAAGAAGCAGGAAAGGAAAGGAAAAAAATTATGCCGCCTAGCTACAAGCTGCAGAGGGAAATTAATATTCAAAAGGTTAAGGTGTCTGTGAAATGTATGTAATGAGTAACACTCATAGTTTGTTACTATAGGTTCATTGCCTCTAATGTTGAGGACGGCACATGGATAATTTACGATTCCCATTGTCCCCTCTGCAGGGATTAATTCTGAATTATTTATGTACCTATATACGCACAGAACTGAAACATTTTAGTTAAAGTCAGCCACTCACTCATAGTCTTGAAATTATGCAGCCCTTGTTGCTAAAAATGATGTTAGCCTCTTGTGATTTAAGTCATAACATTTTATTTTCAGTCCCACTGAGAGAGAAAGCATACAGGAGGAAAAAAAAAGATATATTTTCCTGAAGAAATCTCTGAATGCATTTTTTAAAGATTTAAATAGATAATGGTAATTTGTTGAGTCAAATTATGGTTGTAGTGTGCATGTAAATAAACCTTTATTTTATTCATGATTTGTGATAATTTTCCTATTGCTCTGTGAGATTATTTTTTTAAGATGGCTATCTTTAAATACAAAAGCTTTGCATTTCAATAAAGGGAATCCCATCTACTTATTAATTAATCAAAGAATGGAATTTCATTTTGGGAAATTGGTCTCAACTGTTAAGAATTCCCACTGAATCACTGCCTTTGGTACAAATGAAACATTCACTGCTGTTTCCATTTGAACTCCAATGATTCCTTGCTGTTCTAAATGGCTCTTTTGGATTCATCAAAATTCTTTAATAGTGGAAAAAAATGCAGACATTAAACATTTCTTAATAAAATATTAGATTAGGGAGTGTCTTGAGATCTTCACTGAGGATAGTGTTTGATAAAGATCTAACCTAGTCAGCATGAACAGGTCATAGGCATTTTATCTGAGCTAGATAGCAATTTAGCAAGTTACATATGTTTTTAACCATTTTTACTTCATCTGCAGGAGGAGTTTTTTCCCTTGATTTGAGCTGCAAACATGCTTAAATATAACATAGTTGTAGTGTGAAATTTCAAGTTTATTGCTATGCCGAGACCATTAGGAAGAGGGCAATTAATAAAAGGAGGAGAGAAAAGGAGCCATTGCTAGACCGACCCCAAGCCTTTGGGGTTTCAGACAACCTGGCCGGTTCTGCTTTCAGGAACTGTACCATAATGACTGCGCATCGCAAGCAGACAGCCTCGTCTGCGAGCTGAGTGTTTAAGACCGAATGGATAAAGACGCAGAAGTATCTGGCATGGAAAAGAAAAAACATACATATAAAGGATCAATCCTGCTTTTTTCCCCCTTCTGTACAATTCAACAATTGCTAATGAATTAGGAGGAGCGGCATATTGATGTACTGCTTGACTGTAACACAAAGAAGTGTAGTTAGCAAAAAGCTGCAGTGGGTAATGAACAGTATTTTAACTCGGCAGTTTAACCTCCGTGTCTGTCAGCAATGACCTTTTACCAACCCCAATGAGAGCCTGATTTCTCACTTTTGCTACTCACTGCTGGATGAGTGAATGTAGAATTTGACAGCAAGAGGTTTTACATGAAAAGGGAAGGTACTTAAAAAGGATGTTTTGTGATGATAGGCTACATTTATTCGCTGTTCATTACGCCGGGTGCAGCGGCAGCGCGGCTGGATTGATTGGGTGTGAGCAGCTTGTCTGGTGGGGAAGTGCGGAGGCGTTATTGACCTGCATGGGGCGGCGGTGGCCTCCGCCTGACCCCCCTTTCACCTGGAATTGACCTTGAAAACAACCTAGGGTTCACCCTGCTTTGAATAAATAGAAAAGTGTCCTAACAGCATGCGGATTATTAGAATTGACATATTGCACATTTCTCCTTTCTCAACTTTTATAGAGGTGCGTGTGGAGGGGGTGGGGAGAGAGCGGTGCCTTTTAAATTTCCAGATCCAGCAGCTGCACGGCTTGGTGTTTGTACAGATTTATGGCGGGAGGCAACTAGACTTTCTCCTGCTTGATGCTAAATTTTACCATTCATCATTATTGATTAGAGCCTACACTCTGTGACAGAGCCCAAACCTTACTATGACAATTGCTGTTTCAGTTGTTATGGGCCATAATGGGCCATAGGGATGATTTAAAAGAGCACAATAGCTATCTGTAATTACACATGAATAATCCATGAATTCTCTAGCGCAGTGCTTATAATCAGACCCTAACAGCCAAGGCCGAGACATTTGTACTTGTTTCCCCTTTAGCAACTAGACCAGAAGGTACCTTTACATGTGGACTCGGTCACAACAGGCCAAAAGTGATCGTCTCCTTGCTCGCCTAGTCCTGAGTTTGCTTGAAATGGATCAGTGGAAGCGGCGGGTGGGGGAGCGTTGTGTTGGTGCCGATGGCTCGAGCCCCTGACGAACTTGACTGAGAACGGAGGGAAGCCGGGAGCCGCCTTCTCGGGAGCTGTTCAGTTTGGTTTGGTTTGGTTTTATTGGACGTAAAGGGTTATTTTTCAGTGTTTTTAAGCCCTGATGATAGCTTGCTTCTATGACAACCCTTCTCTGTGTGGAAAGAGAAAAAAAAGGAAATAGAGATAAAGCAGCTACTCTAAAAGTCAGTGTTTAATTTTACCTTGGCTTACTCAACGCTGAACGTTTTCTGAACTGCTGCCCAATTTTAACTGTCTCAGTCAGTTTGGAGGTATTAATAGCATTGATCACAACGATTTCTCGAACCCGGCTGCAGATGTAACTCGTTCAGAGAGCTCTTTTGCTCATAACCTGGTAGTTTGATGGCATCACATAAATAAGAAGTATGTAAGTTAGGTTGACCAGATTTCGCTGAAGCAAGCCTACTTTGCTCACAAATACTTCATTCAGAGCTCATTTGAAAAAACCTGGGTGGATAACAGGCTGTAAAATCTCCACGAACCCATCTCGGCTGAGCTCACGACTTCTTTCCTATGGCTGTTCTAGACTTCATGTTTGTCCCAGCTTAAGCAGAGCACATGGTCTGTGGTAGTCGAGAAGTGTCATCTATTTTCATCTATGTTTGTTTTCCCTAGTACCTGTCTGGGTGCCCATCCTGCTTTGGGATCTGAAGCACCTTTTTTTTTTTTTTTTTTTTTTTTTTTCCTAATTAAGGGCTGTGGAGATGTTTTCACTCTTTAGGAGCCAGTATTTTTTTTTTCTTCCAAGTCTTAATGCTGAAGCATGGTTTGAACGTTCTGCTAAATGGGCCTTGTTGCAAAATTAAAATGCAACATATCCAAAAAAGCAGCAATTGTCAAATGAAATAAGAGCCTGCGCAATTTTACTGAGTCATGCAAATGATTTTTTTCAAATATTATTTCCTCCTAACTGCTGACATTTATCTGTACATCAAGTAAACACAAGCAGGGATGTGTTTTCTTTAACAGCTGAGTCTGTACCGAATACGAAAAAAAAAGAAAAAAAAAGAATGACTTATAATTGCTATGACATTAGAAACCCATGTAGTAGCACAGTCAGCTTCCATCTCATCTTTGTTCCTACCTCTCTATAAAGGATAAGGCAGTTTTGCCCAGAGGAAGAAATAAAAGGGAATCCTCGTTAAAAGGTACATTAACGAAAAAAAGAACAGCTTTATTGGGGACATGTGCAGAAAGGGATATTTGAGTAGTAAATGATAATTTACTTTTGAGGTATATTAAAAAGGTTTAATCTTACTGATCATGAGTTAAATTGGATGTTTTAATCAGTTAGTGAGTGCCAAAAATAATTATGCCAGAGTGCTTAGTCTGCAGAATGTGTACACAAAGCATATAAATCCTTTCCTTCCCCAGGGATTTCTCAGAATAACACACAACTAAAAGACAAAAGCGATATCAAACTCATATAAATTAACATTGCAAATGATCTGAGAAATACAATAAATAACATGATTCTATCACTCTGAATATGCTATACAGGGAAGAGTGTCCAACACAAATACATTCATTAATCTCTTATATCCTCACTAAACTTTTGCAGGAAACTTTCCTTCCATTTACTTTCCGCAGTTCAATTGAAGGTCATCCTATGTGCAGAGAAAGTGGGCTGGTGTCTAAATAGAGGAATCTGTCATCTTTTCTGAAATAAATGTACAAAACTGAATTAATTTCACTTATTTCTCCCTCTGAGGAAGAAAAGTGTTTGACAGTATTTAGTACTCACTCTGAAAGCCACAACAATGTACACTGATGGATCCTTTTCTTCAATTTTGTAGCTCCTCATGGAAGCATATTAAGATTACATTTATACGGGATCCTTTTTCAATCTAGAATAGTAGATAGCTACAGTGTATGTGTGTGTGTGTGTGTTCATAATTACTGTAGAGTGAATGCAAATTTAAATGAGATGGCAGCTGTGTAGGTGAAATGATCTTTAATCTTTGCAGGTTTTTGCAAAATAATTTTGGAGCTAAATTATTTGTATAATCCTTTTACATGGAAAATGCGAGGTAGAACATGCCCATTTTACAACTCATAGGCCGTATTTATAGGAAGGCTTTCTTGGAAGCACCCAAGCTATTATTTATGAAACATGAAAAATATTCTTATGACATGAGCTTCTCATTCTTTAATTTCTAAAGTTCATCCCTTCAATATCCTCATTCTCCTTTTCTTAAATAGAGAAATCTCTGATGATAATTCTGCAAACTCAGACGAACATGACGATTTTAAAATTAGCCTGTGTAGTTTCACTCCTTACATGTAGGCTTTTCTGGTGGGAGGAGGGAGGAAGACTGCCAGAGAAAGGCAGTGGCCCTATGCTGAAATGGCAAGTTGCTCTGGGTGACATAATCGTGCGCCCCTTCCAGCTTGGCTGATTCGATCACAGCTCAAGCTTTTTTATCATTCTTTAAAAAGATATATCCAGAGTTTGATTTCATACTACTCCCATATGCTCTTCAGGAGTAACTCTAGTGAAAGCAAAAGAGTTATGATTGCAAGGTGAGAGGAAAATCAGATTATGCTTTCCTTTATCTGCTAGTATTTATGTGCCTTGCTATATATGCATAAGTGTTTCACATACCTTGAACAAACTATGCATTAATAGCGTTTTTGCAGGAATGGTGCTTCAGGTACTTTAAATTCCTTTAATATTAAAAATACCAGCCATGTGTATAGCAAATTGTGAGTCATTATGCTTATATTAAGTTTATGCCAGCACACAGAACAACATTCCAAACCAATTTTATTTCTTCACCTCAGATGCAAAGTAATTCCAAACTAAAATGTATTACTATTGTTTTCCTAATGTCTTATGCAGAATTTATACTGTCTTTGACTGCCTTCTATGTTTTGGCCAGTCTCTACTTATATGCAGCAATACTAAAAAAAAAAAAAAAAAGTCAGACACAAAAATCTACATTTTAAGTTGCATCCGGAGAGTATCTTAAGGTGATGAAGGCTAACACATTCAGTTACCAATTAAAAACTGGCTTGTTTTACTGAAATATTAAAATGGGTGATTTTGTACCCTTTATTTATTGAAATGTCTGGATATAATTAGGTGAGTTAGAGACAATGTTTGCGCTAAGTGTGAATGTTCTGAGTTTTGTTGCTTAAAGTAACAATTTAATTGATAAAAATCTGCTCATGAAATTTTGTTTCATAAACTCAGTAATTAAAACAAAGAAGCATCACAGAAAATGCCTCAATTATCTATTTGAGAAAAGCATGCTGGTGTGGATTTGCTGTTAGTTTTATTAGTAGGACTCTAAGGGATAGTTCAACTGGTTGCGTTAGAGGCTTTGTGTTTTCTGTTTCGCCTGATTTTCAGCCTCTAGAATGCTCCGACGAGGTGCTTCTTCTATCGTGTGCAAAATAAGTCTCCTGCAATCTCCTACAGTCATAATGATCCAAGTCCTCACTTGGAGAAAAATGAAATACTTGTAATTTGGTCTGTTTTAGACATGTTTGTCCAGGTGGTGGCTGCCATTAAAAAATTGTACCGTATCAACTTTAATGTTAGGTAAACTGTAAAAATTAGAAGATTAATTCAGGCTGGATATGCATAAAACCCCAACTGTTATCTGAGATTATGTATTGTTTCTTCAGGGCTGCTACTTACTCTTTTCTGCCGTTCTCGTTTCCCTAAGGATAAGGGAGGTGTGTGTGTGTGGGGGGGGGGAATACATTTAAAATACACATATGATAAAGTTACTATTTAGTTTCTGATTATTTTATCCACTCTATTGCTTACAGTAAGCAGAATTTTCCTCCATAAGAGCTCACATATTCAATAATACTCTAAGTTTCAGGTTTTTTTAAAGACAAGGGTTTTTTTCTTCCAAGTTGAGTTGAGCTTTTGGTGAATAGAGGGCTTAGTTTTCCTTGGTGGTATGTTTGTAGTCCAAGAAAGAGACAGGAATACCCATGAAAAAGATAGAAAAGATATTTAAAATGAATAGGATAAGTGAAGCAAAAGGGGCAGAAAGTTACAAAAAAAGGTGTAAATGTATAACAAACATGAATGAAGCCTTAACATCTCTGTGATTCACCCACATATGAAGTTACTTTAATTTCGATCTCTGTCTCAGCTTCCCTATTTGCATATAATCTTGCATTATCTTTGCCTCTAGAAGGATGTTCTCTGCTGTATAGTATTAAAGATAAATGTTTCTGATCTGGAATCCTAGAAGAGAAATGAGGAGGAGGAGAAAACTGGAATAGGGAAAAAAATACTGGGAGTGTGAAATAAAAATTAGAAGAACCGAGAGTGTAGAGCTCTTGTCATGGAAAATGATATGAGGAAGAAGAAAAGGCTCATAAAGAAAAAAAAATTGGAAGGGAACGGCATGATGGAAAGTGTTAGAAAAGAGGTGGAGAAGCAGGAGAAAATAAAAAAAGAAAAAGATAATCAGATACAAGTGTAGAAGAGACGGGAAAGATCTGAAATTAATATGGGCCAAAGAAGGAAAGAAGTGAAAAGGAAGGAAATAAAAGTTAAATTGCTTCTAAATGTTTTATTCATTTGTAATACTTGCCTGGAAATGGGAATGGAGCCCAAATACAGAATTCCTGCTTGAGGTGTAACGTGACGGAGGGGGAATAATAATAATATAGCTCTCCGTATCCGTTTCTGGCAGTAAGTTCGTAAGGCTGGCTGTAGTTTAAATGTGTTGTAGAAAGGAAATAACAGCACTTTTTCTCATTCAGTCACTGGAGTGTTTAGTTCTGAACTGATTGCAAGGGTTTCAAGCCAAATCCCCCTCAAAGAAGCGAGTGACCAGTTCATAAGACCTTAAAGTTCAACCTGCATAATGCGGTTACACCAGGATATTTAAAACAAACATGGCTGTGCATCTCATAGATGTACATCTGAGAGAAAGAGGAAGAGACAATTATAGTATATAAACATTCTTTTTTTGCTTTTTATATAACCATTCTTTATACAGCTGAGCATCAAAGAAACATATTTTAATATAAGAACTAATTATTTCAGTCTCTTAGCTTTTGCCAGTCCCACATCCCATGTCAGTTATGTGCATCCAAAGCAATATCTTGTTTCCAAGGACACAGAATTTTCTTTGTTCTTTGCTGGGAACTTCTGTATAGCAGGGATTTCCAGCAGAAGGTATGAGTTTCCTTCTTACTAAAATGTGAAGATTTGCAGACACAGTGGGCATGATTTCAGTGCTAGTGAAGAAACTCCTAGTATTCCGGGGCATGCTAATTTACTTAGCTAGTTTAGAAATCTCTACTGTTATCAAAGATATTTTTGCTGAAAAAATATTCTCTCTTTTTGTAGTGTAACTCGTGCTTGATCAGGTAGTGGGATCACGAGCCAAACTATCCAATGTTGATCTGGTGCTGCAGAAATGACTGGGATCACAAATGCAACTTTTTGACCTCCCTGCAGGATCAGGTGGGATAGGCTGATGGAATTGTTTAAGCTGTTACTTAGTCATATGTAATACAACATGCTTGTGCGGTATGAGTGATTGTGTCTATTATACTGTAGATTAACACATTAGAAGTGTAGACAAATATTGTCAAAGATTTTCTGCAGTATGATTGTCTTCCCCTGAGTAGGAGCAGCTCTGCTTTAAAAAAAGGCTGCCCTTGAAAACATGAAATCCTTGTTTCCACACAATATCCTATTTTTTATTCTGTCCCATTTTATTCCTTATTTTCTCCTACGTCAGGTAATCTAAAAATACAGTTTGTTGACTCCGCTATCATAGCTGATTTATTTATGTGAAGAATTCATATAGACTTTTCTGGCCTTAACTACTATGTGTAACTGAGTACACACATCTGCATAGATTGTTTTCTTACTCTACTTTTTCTCTGCCTCCTTCTTTTGTTTTTGGTTTTGTTTTGTTTTGCATCAAGCTTCCTTTTCTCCTACTGCTTTAAAAGAGTTGACAAACTGAATATTGTTAATCATACTTGGGTTCCAATTTTTTCCCATTACCAGGCTTTTGGTTTTGCATTAGCTATGGCATTCATGATGTTCTTAATGTCCAAGATAGTTTTTTAAATTTCTCTGAGTTTTAAATGTGACTGAGGAGCATATGCCCTGGTTCCATGCTAGCTCTCTGGGTGAAATCAGGAGTCATTTTTCTTGGCTTTGGCTCCACGTGAGTCTGAGTATGGTGAAAGTCCTGCTTACTGCATCTCCATGCCTTCCCACAGCGGTCAAAAATTTTTACCCTAATGAAATATGGTGATTCTTGAAGGTACCACATGATCTCTATCACTGGCCACTAATGCTGTGGGTAACTTCTAGATACCTTTTTAAAATCTTTAAATGGATGCTCCATTAAATTAATGCCCCTTGCAGAGAGCAGATTGCTCTCATGATGTATTCATACTGAACTGAGCTGCTAAGCAGAAGGTCTGCAGCAGCTTGTACCCTTTGAACTTTTATAGCAAATAATTTTGTTTCTGCATATAATGAATTGTAATCAGAACTAGAGATACAAACATACAGATCTTCAGGAGCAGGTAATTGTCTAGTACAAGGAGGCAAGATCTTAGTCATCACAGATAGAAATAGATGTTTTGTCCATGGCTTTTTGGGTATCCATTACTTTGAACCGTTCAGATGTAGAAGAGGTGTATTCGTGTACTCTTCAAAATCCACATTTTCCCTCTGTTTTCTTTGGTCCTTCTAATATTTTTCCAGTTTCTGATTTTGGCTCACACTTGAAAAAAAAAAAAGCAGTTACACTTGATATGAAAGAAATGTTGAGTTGATGATCATCTAAGATATCGTCACATTTCAGACCACCTAGATGCCTCCAGTTTTATCTCTCTCTCTCTCTCTTTTTTTTTTTTTTTTTTTTTTTTTTTGGTCAGATGAATAGTATGGTGAATAGGACTGGATAACAGGTGAAGACTCTCACACCAAAGTAAGAATAGCTTAAGAGTGTCATGTCTGGTGGGCGATTCTCTTCCAAAACTCAGCCTCCTAGAGGATAATGACCAAACATCACGGCAGAATCTCGCAGTGTTGATCCTTGCTTGTGGAAGATCAAGGTAAGATCATCCACCACTGGTTCTTCATGAAGTTGCTTGAACTGATTGGTAGTGTTAGAGGAGAGCAGCAGCTGACAGCATTACAGAGCATTTTTCCAGCATCTTTTTTGAAGAAGGAGGAAGCGTGCTGGATAGGAATTTGCCAGGTAGTTAAATAAGTAAAATTATAATTTTTAAAGTATTAATTGACTATAGGCTTTTCAAGGTGACTTTGAATCAAAGCTTGATTTTTCTCCTTTCTTGCATGGCAATTTACAGCTGTGTACAGTGCAATGTGAGTATAAAAAACAATTTCTAATAAAAGCATTTTGCCAACCTCTAATGCCATGAAGGAAGCAAGAGAAGCATGTAACGTGCATCTTGTAGGTTTAATCTGTAAGTCATAGTCATCTAGATACTGCTATTCACATCTCCTAATGGGAAAAAGGTAAAAAGATGAAGACTGACCTGAGAGGGTTACTTATAAGGTAAGTTAGTATAGTGCAATAACATTTGCAGGCTTCGTTAATACTTTGTTTTTTGACCACCAGCCTTATCTCCTTATCAACTGGGATGGGAGAAGTTTCTGGCGTAACTATAGAGAAATCTGTTTCTCAGAGTTTTTCTGTGAAAATTCTTGTTTTCCAGGTTTTCAGTGAGGGAGAATTATAACAAATGGAAAATAAACAGCCTCCCTAAAACCCTCTGAAACCCGCACTCACTTGTAAGCTGCTGACAGTTCCCTATACAAAAGCATCACAAATGCCAGATTCCTAAAACACTGGGAAATTGCAAGATTAGGTGTTTTGCCTAAGGAAACTGAAGTAAGCAAAACAAAGTAATCACTGCTTGTTTTTAAAATAATAAATATATATTTTTTGTTATTAAGTCTTCATTGCAATGCTGAAAATATATTTTTTTCCAGTTAATTTCTTCACTTCCGGTTATTCTCTGATTGTTTGACAACTTTTAAATGATGATATCAATGCTGCTGTATAAATATCAGACATTGATGTGAACTGCATTGGACAGTGGGTGTATGTTTTGGAAAAGATGAACTAAGATTTGAATTTTTATTTTAAGAGAATCTAATGGATAGCTGGTGCTACTTTACATGTAACCATTACAGGTAATGTGATCCCAATAGTAACACTGGGGTTTTAGCTACGCTAGTAGTTGGTATATTGTAAGTGGTAATAGGTGCCAACTGTGGATTTCTAAGACTGATACCAAAACAATTTGGAGTAAATCCTATACATTATTTCCAGCATTTCATTAGACAAATGTTAGCAACCCATGACATATACAAAAAATATCATTTCATTCAGATGGTCGTTATACCTTAGCTGGCTATTTTACGTTTTCTCCTCTATATCTTACCCTAAATGTTCTTACCAACACATCAGCCCCAACCCTGGGTGCATCCTTTATTTTGGACGTGAGTATCAGTGCATGCTGACTGCTGAAGTTAAGACACTGGACATTGAATTACCTGGTAGAGGAGACCGAAGTATGGAAATCAGGGGCAGGTTTTAACTTCCTATTGAAAATGTGCCTCTTAAAGACAGAATCTTGTGACAAAACTGTGGTAAATGAATGCAATGCAAAGTTAATGTCATAAGAGAGAATTTCAGTGACTTATAACAACTCTTTTCGGTGAGCACATACAGTCACAGAGGCCTGAGAAGGAAAAACACAGTGTTAAACTTCAGGAAGTGTTAACTTAGAGCTGAAAGAGGCAGTATTGAGCACACGAAGAAAGCACATGTAGTTTACAGCAAGCATGGAGTAAACACTCCAAGGTGATTCACCAAAGTTGCCTGTGTTTGCCTCTTCCAGAGGGAGTTTGTGTGTATGAGCAGGTAGGGGACGGCTCTAGAACAAACTGTAAAGCTCTGCTTGATCTTACTCAATGCTGCATTAAAATCAAGGTCTGAACTCCAAAACCTGAAGATATGGAGACACATGCCAAATATGCACTAAATTAAGAACATATTTAAGTCTCTCTAGTATTTTGTACATTGTAGAGTGTTATTGTGGAGAAACAGGAAATGATCGGGAGACAGTTTGGGCAGAAATCTCTCTTCATTAAGCAATGCCATTAATCACTGTAGGCCACAGGGCAGCTTTGAGCTATGCATGCCATTCTTTGGAGGTTCAGAGGGGCCACGGTGAGCTCAAAGTCCTTGCCTCTGCATTAATTCCTGCAAGGGCTCCTTGAAAGTGCACATGGCTAGAGTGGATCTGCCCGACTTTCTGTGACCTAGTCCCACTGACACAAATTTTGGGAATAGTACATTCAGCTCCCGCACCGGTTATGGGTTGGCCTCATGTAGATCGACAAGTAGGTGGAGGAGAAAAAAGCGTGCTATACCCTCCTGTTCCCTCCACTGAGTCATTGACTGCACCGAAGGCTTTTAGTTTCCCTGTAGAGGAGCTGGTCTGTTTTAGCACCTTTCCCAGCAGCTGTCACTCCTCCTTAGAGGGTCTGGTTATTCCATCACAAACAGTGATATTTCAGTCACATTGGTTTAACTGGGCTAACTAACTTTAAAACAGGTTTTGAGATGTGTTTCTGATTCCTCCTGAACTTATGTCTGTCCTCATTTTGAAACATTTTCTTTGACTGAGACTAATTGCCTCTTCGTCGTGCTTTTACCTGCTCACGTGCATTGAAGAGGGAAAAGCAACTTTGCTGTCCTGTCATAATACGTTTTCTGCATCTGTTTATGAGCTGTCATCATCTTAATGAAGCCGTTATTGCTGGAGTTAAACAAACTAGTTTTAATTGCAGTCTTGTTTTTGTATTTTACCCACGAGCAATTGGCTGACTCTTTCCAGATTGTCTTTCTGTATTTAGCTGTAGTGAAACACAATTGTCTGTCTGCTGTATTTTCTCGATTATCAATGCTTTATATTGTTCGTTGTGGTATTATATTTGACACAGAGTACTCTGAACCATCTCTCATATAACCAGAATTCCAGTGCTTTGAATTTTATTTTACATCTGATAGAAATTTAATGTCTTTAAAAATGTTGCCATGTTTTGCCAGCAGCTTTCTAATACATATTTGTCTTGTGCTGCAGGAGTCAGTGCTAGCAGGACAATGGTCTTTTCAAAATCATGTTGGCAATGTATGTCCTTATACAAAGTATTGGCAGGATATTTTTGGCTCTTCTTTTTGAACGATTTGATAGCAAGGTGTCCTTCATGAATGTGACATGTTTGCACAGAAGCACATCCTCCACAACTGTTAAATCATCAAAACAGACCAATAACGGAGAACTTGAGACTGCGACTTCTCTTTGCCTCTGGCTAGCCCTCAAGTATGATACTTTGGAATACTTGTTCTGCATCTTTGCAAGTTTCTTATATCAGTTTCAAAATTTGTCAGAAAGATGCAAAAAAATTTTAGTAACATGCACTTAGCTCTGTATCATGATCTACTTTATTTTCTACTCTGGTAAATGTGACTTAAGTGGTATAACTACCATCTTTCAGCACATGGTTTAAATTAAAATGGTGTTTCCATTATCTTAATTCCAATGTTTGTTTTTTAATGGTTGCTCTAGTCAAATATCTCTAGGAATGTTTTCTGAAGTTCTGTACTCAGCAATGAAAGTATTTTAAATTATTTACTTCGATAAAATAGTAAAAGCTTTTATGCTCAAACATGATATAAAGATTTTCTAACCCCGTCTTCTTTATTTCACCACATGAAGAGCACTAAATAAATGCAAACTGTTTGTTCCATCCCAACTAATGAATAATTCCTGCAGGATGAGGAATTTCCAAGGAGACATCGAGGGAATCTCACGGGGTATGGAGAAGAAATTTGTGCTTTAGAGTGATCCAGATAAAGGAGGAGTCTCTTCAGGTACTTTGTTCAAAATTTGCCCTAACTATTGTCAATATAAATCCAGCATGGATAGTTTGAGGGTCTTATACTTTTATATGATTAATATGTTAAACACTACTGACTCTTTACATTAACACAAATAGGTACAACTCTGAATTATGTTGTCTTAGTAAAAATGTTTATGAAGGTTTTATGGGAAGAAAAGATCCCCAAAGAAATATTTTCCCAGGCTTCTTCTGTTGGCATGGTTTTTGGGTTGAGTGTGGATGGGGGGCAGTTTAAGTTTGAGTCATTACTCTGAAATAAACTGGATAAGTATCCTGTACTAAGCCCAAACCCAATTCACCTTTTAAGACAGACTGTTATTTCAATTTTTGAGTGTAATTACTTGATCCTCTTTGTTGATTTAGCATGTTGTACACCTCATGTCTTTTTTCCACTGAAATTACTATAGATGTAAATCACAAGACTTCAGGAGAGTCTTTTCATTTATTTCTGCAAAACTTCCTGCAGATGCATTCTCAGTGGAGAGCACTACAACTTTCTTGAAGTATTTGCCATAATGTGCAGTTTCCCAGTTTTTCACAGTCTCTGCAGCCACTAAAAGAGTGAGAAAACATGCCTGGAACTTTAACAGGTATTGCAAGCCTGCCACCTGCCACCTTTAATTCAGGTCCTTAAAATATCAGTTGTTACCTCTATTTTTTTCAGTAGCAGTTGCCAATTACCACAGTGGCTACTGGACCATGCTGGGGCTATTTACAGCTTGGATGTGGACTGGGATTCATGGGGCTCTGGGTTTTGGGGAAAGGTGAGAATAGCTGGGAACCACAAAGCTGCAGCCCCGCAGCTGCTAAGGCACCAGGTGGGCCCTGGTGATATAAATGAGCCGTCTTCAGCCTCATCTCCCAGATAAATCATGTCTAAATCCATGTCTCCAAGTTTCTACCCTCTGATTCACCCTACATCCACAATTTACAGACCTCCTGGACCTAATTTTCCTATTCCCTGTAGACAAGTGCGGTAATATTTAGAAATTTGCTGCTAAGCTCCCATTCAGTACATAGTGTATCACAGGTTACCTACCTGCTTTCTATGGGCTGCATTTCTTCAGTGTGTGACATAACAAAACCCAGTGGTTCTGACACAGTTTTGTGGTTCTGCATCTGGGAACCAAGGTTTGACCTTGGCACAAAATACTCTGAGAAATGTTGTTAGAGCAGGAGGGATAATTTTTGGAATCAGTACCCTTGAGCCTCACGGAGACTTGTTCTCAGGACTATTTTTCTGGTGTTTTTTCTTTTTTTTCCCTTAAGTTTGCCCTTTTTATAAACTTGAGTCTGCTTTAAATTTATTCTAAAGTCTCTGGATTAGGTTTAATGTTGTTGTAGGATTTGATTTAGGCTTAAGAGTGTTTCTCTTGGTTTTGTTTTCTGTTTCTTTGGATTCCCCATTTGATTTTATTGTACAGCTAAATGTTTTTAATGTTTTGCTATTTATTTAGCAAGATATCTCCTAGTCAGAAAGCTAATTTAAAAGAAAATATTGCAGATAGGGGGGAAGTAAAGTGAAAAGAAGAATGAAAGGAAAGGCCGTCACTTTAAAAAAATTTAATTCCCGAGTGATTCCGGCTCACCCTGTTTCAGTTTCCCTTGCTACATGAGGTATTAAGCTCCCTCCCCTATATTCAATTCTTAATCTTGTCATCTCTGCAACAGCTTGCAGAAATTAACTGATTAAAAAATGAAATAAAAAGTTGTGTGCCAACCATCCACCCACTTAGGGTACTGTCTGACTACAAATCAAAGAACAATAATCACCTTGGCAGCTTTCTTCCGTTGTTCAAGTGCCAACAAGATGGCTACTACAAAACAAATTTTTTATTTCATTTATTTTATTTGTAATTAGTTACCACTGAAACTTTTTTAAAGAATTAGCATAATGATATGCTCCCCCCTTTGTTTCTGTGTGTTTACTAAAAACCTAACCAAAAAGATTACTAAGTAAAACATGCACTTTCCATTCAACTGATGTTCCTTTTGAGCTTTGCAGCACAGGCCTCTGACTGAATTAGTGGTCTTACAGTTATTTCAAGCCTGTAAGTAAAGGGGTTTGCCCAAAAGCGGTTAGACCTGCTTTGGGAGAGAGAATCATTTAACAAAAAGCTAGGACTCATTCGAGTTATGGAGAAACCCAATGGCAGCAATACATATCATTTCAATTTATTTATTTATTTATCTGAGAGAGAGTTAAGGAGTGTGATACAGGATCTGAGTCCGCAAAGTGCCCACAGGGCCGAAGTGAAGGCCCCCAGCGTGTTTTGGATCAGGCCCTTCGCACTGTAGAGAGGAAGCTGAAAGATAACGCTCAGCTTGTGCTCTGAGACCATGTTCGCTTGTATTTTCTAGAGAGAGATGATTATTTGCCCTGCTCTAAGCTTGTGATCCCATTTTCACATTCTTATATATATGAAGGCATTTTCCTCTGTATTACTGTGATGCCTACTTTTTGAAAATGTGCGCTAGGTAGAAGAAATAGAAACTGCCTGCTGGAACTCAGGGCAGACACCATTCCTCCCCAAGGATACCTTAAGAGTACTCTTCTAATCACTGAGTCCATTTCTGTTCTGTTGCTATTTGCTATGCTGATAAATATTACAGCTTTAAGAATAAGTACAGCCTATTTTAATTAGCCACCACAGCTTTATCTGACCATTGTAACTTCCGTACGTGAAATTTTGAAGCAATGCTGTAAGGGAGGCTAGGGTGCCATGATCAATGATTTGAAATATGTGTTCTTTCCCTTAGTGTACTTGACGTAGCTGTGTAAAATGTTAAGTGAGGGTGCTGGTGTGTGCAAGGACTGCCGCTCTAGCTGATCAGATATGTCCTTTGCAGCTTAGTAGACCCTATTTGGAGCACTGACAAAATCTTTCAGCTCTTGGTGATTTCCCAGCCTCATTTTGCCTGTCTGCTGCACAGGACTGGCTATAGAAGAAGGTTCCCCTACACTTTCTTCTTTCTCTGACACATTCATGCAGAAGCTGTTATAAATTAACAGTACATATCAAGGACAAGATGGAAAAATACGGGACAGAACTTTTTCAAAGAAAAATGTTCTTAATGTAACTGTGTTTTTGTGTTCTTTAAAGAACAGTGTTATGTGTGAACAAATCAAGCCAAATTCTTTGTTGGTATAACCCGTTCAAGTCAACTCTGAGTTAGTCCAAGGACTGCTCTGTACCAGTATGCAGTTCCCTGTTATGTTTTTCAGTAGAGAACAATATTACAGGTGAGTGAACTCTGAAGAGCTCCGAAGTTATGAAATATTGGTTGTGTCTGATTATCCCTCACTCTGTTTTCTCTTTAATCTGCTTTTTTTTTTTCCTCAGGGTTTATTTTCCCTCAGAACTCTTCTAACAAAATTATTATCCAGATTTCTTCAGAGAGATTTTTCTTTCTGTCAAACAAACTCTGTTTCAAAGATTAAAAAAAAAATAACTATACTAAAAGATACAGCCATTGTGCAATTTTTGTAGGGATGTGTTTTCTTTAATCAGTGCTTTTACATTCATTGGAAATAAAAAATCTGTTTACTACGCTGGGGGAATTAAGCTCTGAAGAGATTGTTTTAGTTCTCTTTGTTTATGATGATTTGTTAGCTCTTGACTGCAGAAATAATTTTGTTGTTTACATTAATCTATGGTGGCAGTATTAACTTCACATCATACATAAATATAATTATTGATCATTACCAGCTGTAATTCAGTGTTAGAATTACAGATTTACATAATTGTGCTATTAAGTGTAAACTTGAACTTCATATCTGGGGTCACAAATAACTGGAGGCAGTAGAAACAGAAAATTCTGATTATATGTCATTCATATTTTAATACATGCTGTTGCAATTTTGATCAGTGTTAATGTAAATATTTTTATGTACTATACAGCAATGAGATGCTAATGGCTAGAAATTACAGCAATATTGATCTAGCTAATAAAATGGCATGCATTAGTAAGAGAGGATATTTATTATCTGCTTCAAAAATTACTATACATCATCTGCCCAAGGAAAATTTCCTCTGTCAGAGTTTGAGAAGGCATTTATGCTGGAAATGGTATAAGACTCCTCTCAAGTAAAAATCAAACACAGTCCCAGGCTATCTTGTTTTTGCTGCCTGCAGCTTTTCCACTGATAAAGATTCACAGAGGGGAACAAGCTGTATAAAGGAACTCACTTCTTGTAATATGTTCTATTCTCCCCCTCATGTAATCTGCACATAAAAAGGTACTCCAGAATGATCAATCAGTACAATGGGCCTTGTCCAAAAACTATTTTAAAAGCATTAGGGGGATGTGTATGCACATCTGCCTGTGTAGTTGTCTACTATTTGCCTCAAGCAAAACCTGTGAGCTCAGTTAGGCTCTTGGACACAATGCAATGAGAGGTCTTGCAGGATACACTGCTGCACAAGCTCTTCAGCTGGTTATGCAAGATATGTGGCAATATAAAACCCCATGCCAAACTCAGCTGGACTGCTAAGCATTTCCAGAAGAATTTTACCTGACTAGGGAGAAGAGGTGGCATAAAAGAAGCATTTGTCTGCAATCAAACCAGGTTTCCCAAACTCAAAGACCTCCACAGCTTCCTAGAATTCATTCTTTGAGAAACAAACCACATACAAGCCATTAAGCATGCCAGGCCACTGCAGGATGTTTTGGTCTTCCAAAGGAAGTGGTTAATGTTCTATCATTTGCAGCATTTATGCTAAATAGGATAAGAGAACAGAAAAATATGCTAAGGTGAACAGTCCTTGCTGGCAAATGAGGTGGACCAAATCCCTTGAAATGAGTAAGTTTTCTCATCTGGCAATGCTGCAAACTTGTAGTCATACAAGCAGATTTTAACCCAAAATGCATCATTAATATACACTGTAAAACATGTAAAACTGCTCTGTGCAGCTAATGCACTAAGCACTCTGATAACTTCTCCCAGAAAGTGAGTATGATAAAATGTTGAACCAATCCTTCCACAATACTGTATCTTTTGTTTTATTTAAAATATTTAAATAAGCACTAGAAGCTGGAATATAAATTTATAAAAATTTATAATTTTTTTCTCTGTGGTTATCTACTCCAACCCATCTGCTTCTTAAGTCCTGTTTATCCTGGCTAGTGCATCAAGGGAGAATGTTTAAGATGTGATTATCCTTCTCTAAGACAGAGCAAATGATAATCAGGCCCTGTGTTAATTGTTTGTCTAAACCGAATGGTTTGCATGGGTTAGGATATGCATGGGTTTACAAAATGGCTGTGTGGTGACTAAGACTTAACAAGAAAACTTGTTTCTGATTTTGAGAGAGACAGATAATCTTTATGTGTTGTCTTAGTCATTGAAGGCCTGTAGGAAACAATGCAGCAGTCTGAATAAACTGAGGAATGAGTCCTGCTCCTATTAGGAATTAGCACTACTTGATACCAAGAGTATCCTATAAGCTTTGGATTTGTAAGCTTTAATTTGTAACTAATTTCAGTATCACTGTGAGTATGAAATATTTTTCCCATTAACTGTTAAGTATAAAGTATGTTATGACTTCAGAACTTCAGATAAAGATTGCAGATGGCAATTAGTTAGCTTGTCAGCCTTTTCTTGGTTTCATCCAGGAGCAGAATTGTTAGTCCCATGTATATCCTTGTTTTCTGATCCTTAAAAATCTATGAGGGCTGTTAGGTTTTCTGTCCTTAATTTATATTCATATGTAATATCAATAATAACTTAGTCAAGCCCTTAATCACTCAGAGTCTTCTTTGGGCATAATAGAAACTACCCCATGCAAGTTTGCATTGAGTGAAAAGAGTGGCTTAACAACCTAACAAATTCACTTTTTTATCTGAAGGCACCTTTTAGCTCCACAAAAATGCACTTGTAGAATGCTAAGACAATCAAAAAAAGCTAGGATAACCTGATATTATCACCCTTCATCTAATTTTTGTGCACTGAGAGCAGATTAAAAGGTGAAATATAGCCCTTAATATTATTTCTGCATAACATTTTATCTTGTATTATTAAGTAATACCAGAAACAAGTTACAAAAGCCCATGCTGTTTCACAACAGCTACCTAATTATTATGGAATCTGAAAAATACACTTATAAGGTGAACTGAAATAATACAAAAATTTACAAGACCTGTCTGTCTTCTAGTGGAATCTGTTTTAGAAGATGGCAGATAGTTGCAGAATCAAATCCAATAGTGAAAAGTATCAGGAAAAGTAAAAGAATAGGAAGCTAGAGCATCTGATATGCATTTTAGAGGTGATTATATCAACTGAAATACTATAATTGATAGTGGAAGACCTGTGAACGCTAGAAGATAAGTACAAAGAGTTAGGCTGGAGGATCATTCTTCCATAGAGCTTTTAGCCAGCGTATATAATTAAGGAATGAGTGTATATTTCTTTCCAAAGTTGTTTTATAGTTTATTTATGCTTTTGGATAAAATACCAGTCTGAAAGAGCTGAGGCTGAGGGGAAAACTAAGAGCATATCTGCTTATGTCACTGCTGTAGAAGATTGTTTTGCAAAATCTGTCTGCTGGGCCACCAGAAAGTCAACCTTGATTAATTTGCTGGAAAAAATAATTTTTTTAGAATTTTTCTTGCAGCAGAAGGAGCTTGCTACATAAGACTATCTTATGAGACAGAAGAGGTGTGTTCGAGTATTTAGGTAGTAAATACTGGAAGACTCTACTAACTTATTTTCTGGCATTGCCTGGTTTGTAGTCTATACAGGCCGAAAAGGAACTGTCAGATGCGTCATGCCTAAAAGACATCAAAGAAAAACAAATAACAAAAATGTGAGTCTTCAGTACTTGATGATGATCCACACTGTTAATTTGGATCAGTTTTTTCCAGTTTTAAAGATCTGTTTTGATGAGACAATGTAATTTCGTCCTCGAAGATACAGGTTAGTGAGTGGCCTGCTCCAAAAATTTAATTTTTCTCTCTCCTATTTACACAGCATTGTAGATACTTAAGATGCTTCATAAAATCAGCAACTTATCCAACTAGAAAAACAACAGTTTACTATTGCAGTTCAAGGATAGAAGATACTTTTTGGCTTATTCTTTCCTAAGTTTCTCCATCATCTCACCTAAGATAATTTTATGTTGCTTTGTTTTCTTCTAGAAACTGGACTATGAAGAAAATATTATTTTAAAAAATCTTGTGAAAAGTAATGTTCCACAATGCACAGGCAAGACTCTCATCATTATCTTAAGAGGAACAGCATCATATCTTGTTACAAAGTTCAGTACCATCCGCACATCAACATAACGTCTGCATTTATGGCTTTGGAAAGAGGAGCAGTCTTGGAATTACATATGTAAGTAACATTAAATAATGTGAAAAATAAGTATCCTGTTCTAAGTATTGGCAGCAGTGGTATTTATGCGATCTATTTATAGATCACAAATGTAGATGATTGTGGTGAAAACAAGGCTAGAAAATTTAGCTAAATGTACCTTCCTCATGAATTGCAATACTCCTACCTGAGAAGCTCTATCATGACAGAATCTGTGAATCATGTGAAGTCGCATAGGATTATATTTATAGGGGAGTCAGTGGAGACAGAACAAGACTGATGTTTGCTTTTTAGCATGCTATGAAATATCTATAAATTCATGAATATATATTTAATGTTTTATATATATATATATTTAATTGTATTCAAAAGCCAGAGATCATTTCATAAATCTGTTTTAAAACCATAACTTTTCACCAGCCAATTAAATATTTTGTATCAAGTATAATTTACATATAATTCAATTTTGAGTGCAAAATGTATTAAATGCCATGTGTTACAGGATGTAGCTGTTTTTTCTGTATACATATCTTAGTCTCTAGCTTCAATACTGATTGCAGTATCTAAGCTTCTTAGTATAAAAAGCTTATTCTTCACCAATTTCCTGTTTGCAGACTTGTGTACTTAGAAATAATACCTTTTTATTTTTTTGAACATGTAACTGCAGAAAATATAAAAGGAATGCTGTATTTAAATGATTATTTCAAGTAATAATCTTTTCAAGATGTTTCCACTCTATTCATAAGAATGGTGTAACTTAGTGCATTTGTCTTCTTCATGGGCTTACCGCTGCCTTACACGTGTCAAGCAGCTATCTGTAGTTACATTCTAGGGCATGTATTCTTTCAATACCACGAATGACCCGACCTCCAGCAGCCATCTTGTTTCCTTTCCGTTGCTTACCCACAAAAAAGCATTGCTGCTTCCTCTTCATTACGTTTGCTTCCTACGTATCCGTATTTTTCAACATTTTGTGGAGAAAATTCCTTTGGTCCTCCCTTGTCAATTTATTTGGGGAAGAGAATATTTTTAAATGACCATGAAAGGAGTATCTAAATGAGAACTCCCCAGAGAGCCAGGGATACAAATATCACCACAGGAACACTAGTTTAATATTAAATATGAAAGTTAGGATCGTTAACAGCTTTTTTTGCTCTGCAACTGAGAGAGAAAAAAAAAGACCTTTGCTAAAACTTCTCTGCAGTGTCCTTTTGTCCATAGCTGATTAACAGGCTCCTTGTGTTTTTCTCGTAGTAAGACGTCTCAGAGACTAGAAGCAGTTCAAAAATATTCCTTCCATAAACAGCAATATGCTGCTACGGTACTAATTTAAACTGAGACTTTTCTTGACTAATTTAAACTGATACTTTTCTCATGAAAGACAGTTTCAGAATCTTTTTTGCCCTATATTGATAATGTTTCCACCTGAGACCTGCTGATAAATGGACAAATCTAAGCAAAATAATAACTAAAAAATTGCAAATATGTTGTATAATTCTACAAAAATATCCATTTATAAAAGATGCTGAACATTTTCCACACTTTTTACAAAATATTTGAATATTAATGTTTGATATTTTCCTGCTACATGAAGATACATTTACTTAATTTCTTTTTTTCCTCTGGTTTGTTTGCTTGTTGGACTTTGGACAGTCGAACTTGGAAAAACAAAAGCCCTTTGCATTTGTTCTTGATGTTAATTCTAACATTAAGTCAGTATTTTGCACAGCTGTTCACACTTTATAAAAGCAAAGTTTCATTCCTGATTGGAACAATGCATTTCAAGCCTACACTTTGCTGGAGATTTAGATGTGTGAATCAGTGCTCAGAAGATTTAAAGACGTGAAATTCAACACAATAGCTCAAAGAGAAAGGTGAAAGGTCACACAAAGCTTAAACTGTAGAAAACAGAATTAAACTTTAAACATAGACAAATAGAAATGAAATAAATAGAAATTTGTATTAAGAGAAAAATAATGAAAAATAGCTTATATAGAAATACATATAGAACCGTGCATATAATTCAGCTTTTAAATCCAAGAACTGATTAAAGCATGACTAATTTCTTCATACGTATTAGTACTGTCACTCTGTATCCAACTGCATACTTACTCCTGTGATACTAGAGGGGAAAAAAAGCCTGTTTGTTCTTTTATTCCCCCTGCTTTTTTTTGTTGTTGTTGTTATAAAACATATAGATGAGCTAAAGTTGAGGGTAATATTTTTAGATTTAAGTAGAATCAGTATTTTACGCATAGGTACCTAAGGAATTTTTCATATAAAATGATACATTGTAAAAAGTAAACTGGTTGGCTAAAGCAAAAGCTTTAGCTAAAGCCCAATGGCTAAAAGTGAAATTTTGCAAAACAGAAAACATTTTCCTCTTTATTTTGTGTTATCATAACTGTTTTTTTTCTTTCTGTGATTTAGAGAGAAATGTTAAAACATCTTAAAAAACCCTATGTTAGTATTTCCAGATGGAAAAGGGGTAGGAAGCACTGGAAAGCTTACAAGAAAACCTTAAGAGGATGAAACAATTTTTGAATATTTCTTCACTCATCCAAAATCAGGGATTTCCTAATCAAAATTTTAGACTATAGTGGTTCTGTTTCTTTGTCATCATTTAGAAGCTTTCCTTTTTGCTTTTTCATCAGATTATTCTACTGTTTTCAAATTAGTAATGCCTGTAAAACCTGTGTAGCAGGAATACTGTGAGAATTCCTATGTTAATGTTTGAAAAATTCCTTTACTTCTTCAAATGCTTTACAAATGTTTAATTATCTGGTTTTGGCTAGAAGGATACAGAAAGTATCCCATCCTTTGGATCATACTGCAGTTTTACTGTGAAGACTACAAAAATACAGTTTACAAAAATGTACTTTACATCAGCTATAGCTACATTTAACTATAGTCGGCAGAGAAATTAACGCCAAGTGTGACAACATGTGTCTTCCACAGGAATTTGACTGAGGTAATTTTACCAACTATTGTAGCCTGAGAAATGCAAAAGCTAAGGAATGTGAACTGTAACAAAATTCTAGGACTACCTCGTTGCTAATGTGAAATATGGAAAGTTGCAGGAGTGGCACACTTGAGATGATAGCACAGCTTTCTCATAAACTGCAGTGCTCTGAACTGTTAGAGACTGCTTTTGACTTAAACAGACAACACAGCACATAATTTGGACCTTACACAAGTAAATTAAAACCACATTGCTTTTGTTTTCCACAGTCTCTTTTGTTTTCTTCTCATTAGTTTTGCCCCTATTTTCAATCTGATGGGAATGGCTTTCATCATAGAAGGCCAGATTCTCAGCTGCACCAAATTTGTGCTTAGCACAGCTGAAGGTAATGAGTTTAGTAAAGTGGCTTTAATTTCTTTCAGCTCCCTTAGTCCAAGTGAGCTCATGGTGCTCACAGTTAAATCAGCATCAGGGCTCTGGAGCCACAGAGTTGCCACAAATCCCATTCCAGCTCCCTTATTCTTGGCACACTCCTGGTAAAGGATACTCTGCTCAGAGTCAGGCTTTTGAGCATGACCCAGTATCAAATGCAGCAAATTCTCAGCCTAACTGTGCATTAGCTTGAAATAAAACTGCCTGGTTATTTGTCTCAGGCAACAGGAAGTCTTTGTTTGATTTGTACGCGTTGGTGGATCTCACCTGCAGGATTTTCGACTGTCCTGTTTAAGTTCTTGTGAGCCTAAGCACTGTTGCCAGCGCCAAGGTCAAAACACACGTTTACAGCTAAAAGAATTATGAGGGTATGGGCAAACATTTTCTGCTGTATAACATTGTATAGAGTTACTTTAGATACAATGTTAATATATACAAGCTACAAACTACTGTACCAAATTGACCTACCCACTCGTTCAGAGTCAAGTTCCTCGCCAATGAGTTATTTTAAAAAGAAGAATCAAACCTTTTGCAAAACAGGTTTTCGCCGTTGTTTTTTAAAAAAAATGCCAATACTGATGTGTGTTTAATGAAAGACAATTTAAAACAAAAAATCACTTTTGAATGTAAAATCGTTTTTTGTCTTTGATTTTTTGTGTGCAAAGAAAGACTTGCCAGTTTTAACGAGAGAAGGAAAAAGTACAATGTATAGTCTCTCTAAAGCAGAGAGATCACTGCCTCACAAGTGCTTCTGTGGGGACTTTTTAATCATGTTTTTGGTGTGGCTCTACAACTATTTTTCCCATAGAATATATGAAAATGTTTAATGCATACAGAAATACACACCCAAATACTCCATTTGGGATGCTTTTCAACCTCTGCTTGCCCTTTCAATAGAGAAACTACCATGCATTCATGAGAGTTTCCAATATTGTCTTTTGTAAGGCTGCACAGCACGACATCCCTTCTCCCTCACAACAAAGACCAGCCTTTCATTACTCCAGGACTTCCAACTCCTTCTCCTGCTCCATGCCTTCCTCTGCCTCACTGCATGTTTCTGCACGCGTGTCTCTCAGAGTTGCTGCTGCTGCTCTTCCTCTTCCTCCTCATTCTCTATCAGTCTCTTTCACTGCACTGTAAACTTCTGTTTTTACATTTCAGGTGATTTCAGATCTGCTAGTAGAAGTACAGATAGGTTAGAGGGAAATGGCAACCATTTGACTTGCTTTAATCACAGTAATACCCATCAGAGATGGCAGCTATTTTGTATAAGGAAACTTTTTTGAAGTCTGTGGTTTCCCATCATCGGTTGATGAGAAATTTAAAAATAAAATCTGAAGATGATCATAGTAAAATAGGAAGGATTGGCAGCAGGCACAATGGCTCAAAACATGTTTAAAATATTTCACATCCTTTCTCAGGGAAAGACACTCAAGTGTTATGTTTTGTTTTGTGTTTGTACCGCTTTGTCCTCATCTAGGTATATATACTGCTATGCATTTATTTCACAGGAGACGTTTGGAAGAAGTCAAAACTCACTATTTATCTGTAATCTATTTTTAGTTTCTCAGATGTTATACCCTAGTGTTTGGTTCCATTTTTCCTGGTCAAGGAGTAAGATTTAGAGGATGATTTTTATGGGAACGCTTGAGATTCTGGCTTTGGGCCTCTCCCTGGGTCATTTTCTGCAACTCCATAATATGATTCAAGAACAGTATTTTGAAAGCCAGCACAGTGGAAAAAAAAGTTCACAGAGAAATAAAAATAATTGGGCATGAAAACATAATGAGAGAAAACAAACACAAAAAGAAAACAGTAAGATAGTGGAACTGTAATAAATAATTGTAATAAATGATTATAGCAAAGAAAAAAGTCACTGTTCAAAGCTGGTGTTTTTCCTCTTTTTCTCTGAAAACCACCTATTCAGATATTCTTAGGATCTACACCCCTTTGTGGAGTGGCAGTTTCTGTTTCCAGCTCTCCTTTAACCAGAGATTTGCTGCCCATCGCTTATAGCAAATGGTGACTGATCATTGATTCCAACTAGGTGCAGTTAACTTGCCAGACCTACAAACTGTTGGACCAATATGCGAATACAGTCGCTGAAAATAGGCTTTTCAAAGCAAAATATTGGGCATGTTTAAGGGTAGGAAGAGTGCATAGCAAGAAAGAATTTTCAATACAACAGATAGTCCCTGCACTGCATAAAGATTGGAGAGGTTTAGCTTGTTCCTACAGCCGCACCCATCCCTGTAATCTTTCAGGCACCGGTTCAAGAGCTGATGTTTTTTTATCCACTTCAAAGTTCTTTGTTTCAGCATCCCTGCCTGTAGGCCCCTCGAGGATACAAGTTGCAACTATACCCTTGTGAAGACAGCCGCACAATAACACTCTGCAGGATGAGCAATAAACTGAAAGGGAATGACATCTGAATTGGTCCATTCGATCTCCGTGAATGAAGCTATATTTAAGTTATTGTTCAATTTCCAGTCCACCAGTGTGCTAGTGTGCTCCTCCTGGAATTTATCACAAGTCAACATTAAGTAAACAACACAAAAACAAGCAGATGGAATAGAAGGCATAAACATCTTAAGTCCTTTGCAAGAAGTAAGCTTGCCATAAACTGGGGTGCCTACCTGATAGTTTGGTCATACATATCTCAGATCCATGACTGTTACCCTAAGATAATTTTTTTCATGGGGTTTTTCTAGTCTAACTTTAAAAAATATGGTGTCATAGTTAAATAGTTAAATTTCTGGTCAGCTAGTAAAATAGGCATTAGAATCATTGTGTGGTCTCTTCTGATAGATTGATAAGCTTGTACTTGAAAGATTATAGAATAAAGTTTCATCCAGCAAGGATAACAATTTCTAGGAGTACTTTCTACTCTAATGGCTTGTCTGCACAAGCAGAGCTTTATTTTGGTATGAATTGCTTCTATGATATAGCTTAAGCCCTCTGACAAGAACATAAGCTAAAACCCTCAAAAGCAAGTTTTATACCAAAATAAGAGTCTACACATGGGTTTATATCATTATAACTATATCTGCTTAAATTCTTAAGTAAGAGAGCTTTCCTGTGCAGACAAGACTTTCATGCAAAATTCAAATTTAAACCTTCTGTCTTATCTCATGCAGTACAGCCTTTCTCTCTAAGAATTGTCTTGCTACTCAAAAGTGTTGTGGTTAGGCAAAAGAAATGTTATGCTTTGGGGTCTTCTGCCGTATATACATATTCAGTGATAAATCATATGCCATGTGTTTGACTGGTCATCTCTTTAATCAGTTGAGAAATATGATGAAGCAGCCAGCATTAAGGACTCCCGGTGATTATTTGAAAGCCAAAGACCAAATATCCAAAAATGGCTGATAAAAGTCAGCAAAGTGCCTACCTCAGGGGAATCTGAAAAATTGGTCTTAGACTGAAATAACAGAGCAGAATATAGGCCTGTTGTGGTGGCTGCACAGTGGCTTTTGTGGAATAAGATAACTAAATATGTAAAATACATCTGCCCAGGTTCTTTTCACATGGTCTCTGGGCCTGAAATCAATCCCTTTCTAGGATGGATGCAACATCTTTCAAATGGTGTAGAATCTTGGTGTTGCAAATATGTTCCATATGTGTTCAAATGTCTTCTTTAGGAATCATTCACACTAGCATTCACAATGCCATCAACTTCAGAATTGGCTGTTCACGTTCATCATGTAAATTGAGATAGTGGTTCTAAATGAAGCTCAGAGGACGAATGGGACCTATCCACAACCAGTAAATATCATGCCATCTCGAGATTCTTTTTTGCATTAATGGAAAATGCACAAATTTCTATTCTTATGTGGGAGCACTTCACTTTTCAGCAGATGGCACTATATAGTACATCCTACTGTGCTTTGCACTTTGCTTAAAATACCCTTTTGCCAACTTGACTTGGAAAACATGTTAAGTGTGACACAGAAAATCTTTGGATGATCTGCAAAAACAGGAAACGTTCTGACCGTGCTAGAGAAGAATAGCACTAGGTTCTTATCTTACCAGAGGCAGGAAGTTCCAATTCACAAGAAGTATTTATTCTGTCATAAAAATATATTTTATGAATTTTTAGTGCTCTGACTCTTTACAGACAGAAGCTCTTGCTATTGGCTAAAGCTGGACACGTGTTAGGCAAGAATTCCTTTTCTAATTCCCCACATGCTTTTCTTGAAACAAGTTTACTCTTTTAGATATCTTCCACTTCTAAGCAGATAGTGACACTGATAACCACTCGTGAGTATTGGAGACTGGGATTTTGGAGACTGGTGAACGTCTACCTGGAATGAGATCATAGCCTGCCAAGCTACATTTCCCAGGTAGTGTATAGATCTCAGTTTGTGCTGCACTTCTATTCCTGATTTTGCATGCTGATTTGTAAACAGTCATAAAGGGCCAGTGGAAAACCTTCTCAGCATGTACCCAGTTACCCAGAGTAGCGACAGCATAATAAAGGAAGTTAATTCCAGTGAGGGGACTTTGGATGCCACTTTGTTTAGGGATCTTGGAACGAGCTGGTAGAAAAGCTCTAATTTATTCAGAAACTCTTTTAGGCCCTACAGCAGCCTTCAATCTGAACAGAGCAATGCCAGGAAGAAAAAATAATACTTCTGAGTCACGCCTTGCTTTCTTCTTTGCTGTACTTTTAGAAGGTGTTTGGATGACTCAGAGGTCCTCAACTGTTTTTCAAGTGACCGCACCAACCCTTGCCCTTGGCAAACAAAACTCATGTGAAGCTAAATATCATAGCATAAATCCTTAGCCATGGATTTTTTGTTTGTGTGGTTGGTTTTTATGCTTCAGAGGCAACTGGAATCATAAAAGTATTCAAAATTCTGGTTGTGAGTAAAAGATTGTCAAAGCAAGTTTTGTTTAACTTCCATCCATTAAAATAACACCAAGTTGCTCTCTATCTATTTTCCTCTCTTCCTTTCCCCTGTGTTCTCCTTCTATTAAGAAACAGATGTTAATGAAACACATTTATAACAGCTTTTGCCATTTCTTAAGTCCCTAGACTTCTTGGCTTACTAGTTGCAAACAGATTTGAACAGAAGGGTAATAAATAGCACCATAGTTTTGCCAGAAGACATACCTCTTACCATGACTTTGAACCTGTGAAATTTTTGAAGGGGAAAGAATGTGTGTTAGCAACAGTACTTCATCTACATTTCAAGAGCAGCACTGAAACCACCCTCCCATGGGTTGCAGAGAGAGATCTCTAAAAGAATGGTCTCCATAAGCAAAATGCTGCTGGCCCTCTCTTTCTCCTCTTCCTGTCTGAATGTACAGAAGAAGATTTCAAATTGATATTCTGCATAGCTAACTTCCAGAACTCTCATCTAATCTGTAGACTTGTACACTTCATAACAGCTTAGGGTCTGGCCCATACTTTTGTGCAATCTTTCTGTTTTTCAGAGTGACTTCTGTGTTCATGAAAGCGTGAAAATGTATATATCCATATACAGTTCTTATATATGTGTGTGTGTGTATATGTAGATATATATTTAGTGCATATATAAAGAATCCTTCTCCCTCTTTATATCCACAGTACACATAATTGTACACTAGAGCAAGTGTTGCAATATTATTTTGATGGTAAGTGTAGCACATAAAAATGTCATTATTCCATTTGGTATTTCTGGAGGAACAGGATGCACATTCCCCTGGAAAGGCAAAAAGTGCTGGATGAACATGGAAAAACTTTCAGCTGTTCTCTAGTAACTCAGCCTTTATTTTACAAAAAGTAAATCTCTAGTGACAAGAATTTTGCAATATCCCTAGTTATCCGCCTGTTCAAGGGCCTTAAGTTTATCATGGCTTCTCTTTTATTCCTTTTGGAAGAAAGATGCAAGTGGCGCTGATTCTTTTCGCACTGTCACTATCTATCCTACCCCCAGGACGCACAGGAGCCAGGGCTGTTTAGAGTGCCTTAGCACTAGGTTCTCCAGCTTGGATAACAAATCATAACCCACCAGAGCTTCCAAGTACATGTTGACCAGCAAGGCACTCAAAGAAATTGAGAGCATTCAAATCTGAGACTGAGCAAGCACAGAAATGGATACCCAAATACTTGCTGCCATGACCAGAACTGTGTTTATCAGGATATTTGAAACTATGAGTTTAATCCAAATTTTATCTATGCCAATCCAATCCTAAATGGATGAGCTAAATTAGCATTTTTGCAGCTGTATGGTCAGTGAACCAGAATAACGTAGAATGCAGGCTCAGAAATATTTTACTTAAGGTAATTGATGATCTGCGCTCTTTTAATGCAGTTCCATATTGTTGAAGTATCATTCTCCAAAATGATACTACTGTTAAAGATAACTTAAACAAAAAACTGTTCTTTAAAAACATTATTATGTTACAGTGAATGATACGTACTCTTGCACTGTGTACCTTACCTGTCAGTGCTCTGTGCAGCAGCATGCACCATGTGTACTATGACATTTAGAAATAAGTGCCATCTCTTCTTATCACATTGCAAGTCAGTATTATCAGTTATATAGGAATGGGGCAGATCTATGGATAATTAAACATCTGCTTGTATAAACACAATGAAAATATATTTAAGGGGGCAAAAAGGCATGTCTGCAAAATACGTAAGCCTTTGTACAAAGGTACATATGTTGGGATTGTTTATGACCTATTTACATATGTAGTTACTTGATTTTGCAATTGCACCCATTTCCCCTGTATACAGTTCAGTGAGTGAGCACAGTTTTAAGGCACATCTTTGTACTCATGTTTGAAAATGTAATCTAAAATACAGATACGTGAGCTTCATAATAAAATGCATGACAAGCATGAAAATAAATACAACTGCTCACAAAATACTGATTTCTTTTAATCATTAGTAATTGAAATTCCCTTCCTTTTTCTCATGATCCTGTGTTCATGTATGAGCAATATAAAGTACTTATTTGAAAGAAACCTAATCTGTACTTGTTGACCAATATAATTTGATTCTTCTTGATCCTGTAATTTTTTTTTTCAAATAATCACTTTTGCATATTTTCTAAAACTAACTTTACATTTTAACTAGACATGGGTTTAATCCTCGGGAAGACTTCATGTGGTGTATGCTACCAAGCTGTGTTCTATTGAATTTCTGTGAGCATGGCAGCTTCCATAGAGAGATTTATCTGACAGCCCTGTAAAAATATGCTGAGCTCTTGTTGACTGGACTTTTTTCATATAGCCATAGGGACATTCTTACTGTTTTCAGAGCAGCTGTGGCTAAAGTCAGGATAAGAAATGAAATTAGTTTCATATTAGGTAAACTTTGTATAGATAAATAAGACAAATTTTATTAAATGTTGCAAAACAGCGGATAAAAAGCTAATAATACAACAAATTTTGATGCCCCCGAAACCACTACAGTAAACTTTAACTTCATTTTTATTAACTATCTGATAGGTCCATGTTTCTTGTAGAACCTATATGGCCTCTACCCACCACTCTGTAACGCAAGGGCAGTTTGTGGCAATATTACATTTAATCAGGAGCTTTTATTCCAGAATTCTAGGTTGTAATGATGAACCTCCCTATAGAAAACAGATTTCCACAGTTCATTAACCCTTCGAACAGGCTACTCACAGGCTATGTAATGTGTAGTGGGTCACTTCTGCAATAAGTTCTGAGATACAAAAAGTGGTGAGGAGTATTCCAGCAATACCATGGAGCACTCACAAGGTAAAATAAATGATTTTTGTGTAGGCCTCAGAGTTTTAATTTCAATCAAGATAAACAGAAAATACATTTGATTATTTAACCTACTCCTCAACATGATTGTACAAAAGGAAAGTGAAAGGATACTCAGAGTAAGCACGCAGTGCAGTCACAGTAGAAATAAGGTAAAAGAGCGCACACAAGAACAGTATTACTGCAGTTAGACTTCTAATATTACCCCAAGCTAGTCTGTTAATTTGAGTATGTCTACATTACACTGCAGACACTGCAGTGTGGACATATCCCTAGAGCTACAGTGTATTAATGCATCCCTCAGTATGGCAATGGACTTCACAATTTCTCTCTGAGTCAGTTAGGCTATAACCAGAGGCTATTTATTCAGATTAGTTACCAATGACCTTAATTTAACCCCTACTTTAAAGATATGTACCATTAAACATGAACAATTCAAACAACTAAAAATTCCAAAGCAACTAGACTAAGAACAAATGCAAAAAAGCTCCGAAGTTCTTGTGCTATCAATATATATTGCATCAAAGGAAAAAATATGCAAATAAAGACCACAATTGGTCTGCTACAAAGAAAAACAAGCGATGAAGGAATTCTTTCTAATCACTGAGGAGAATGGCTCGTTTCTTTTCTCGGTTGCATTTTCCATGTATAACTTTCCTTACAGTAGTTTTGCCTCATGGCTTAATTTCTATAGGACCAGATCCTTTCCCTGAAAGATTATAAATGAACTACCTATAGAAAGCATTAGCTTTCTGTATTTTCTTCATTTACTGGGCAACACTGATAATGAATTAAATTTTCCATTTTAAACAACTGTGTTTTTCCAGGCTTTGTGACTACAGAGAGACCCTTCCAAACCTAAATAGGAAGCAAAGAGAAGAAATGACATTTTCTATCAACAGATATAAAGACAGAGCTTGAATTCCCTTTTATGAATAGGCTGCTAACTCTGAAGCTTAATGATGAATATTTAAATGTCAGGATTAACAATTTTAGCTGAAATATTCAACTATGTTCTTCTTCACTGGTGCTGAATTTAATAGGATCCAAAAATCTAATTAGTGCCTGCGGTAGCTAGATCAATTGATGAAAGTGATTTTATGGTTTGTTTACTTATGACGGGGGGAAACTGGAATTGGTGATTGAGGAGCTCCTATGTACTTCTGTGTTCTTTAGTATCAACAGATGTGTATGTTTATAGGGTAACTACAATGTATTGAGATACCAGTAATAGAATGGTGTTTCTAACAAGCATATGATATATGCAAGACATCAAAGAAGGTGGTTGTTGACAAAGTGAGAATGTAATGTCCCCAAATGTTATGTTTTTTCTACATACTTCTATGCAGGCACTGAAAGATTATAGTGTATCTCTATGCTAGGGCTAAAGACATCAAGATACCTCAGTTTTAAATCCCAAACTCTCTTACCTCTTTTTAGTCAGCAGAAGTCTCAACTTTCTCCCACACTGCTATGACATTTCAGAATCTTCACCCCTAGCAACTTCTATTTTGTAGCCTCACAAGTCTCTGTTGCATAATTCTTTCACTCATTGTCACATTTAAGTTAATGAAAATCTTAAAAAGCTTAATTCATTTGAATTTGCTACAGAATTTAGAGCTAGTGTGACTCAGAAAGATGTGGGCATTGCTGCACTATTTAAATCCTACATACAGTAAAGTACATGGTGTTTTGATTACGAGAAAGCAGTCCAATATGAACTCCCATATAGCTTAATTTCTTGTTTAGCATTCTTGCTGTCAATACATACAAAAGTTTTAGCCTGTCATCATATCGCTTGGTTTGCATCAATGTACCAGAAGTTCTTAAACTGTGGTCGACGTACAGCTGGTGATATGCCAGCCACTTCAAAGCAGTAGATGGCCTGGGAGGAGATATTTCTGTGTCCGTTTTCCATATCTGATAGTGGTACTCATGCTGCCTGCTGGTGGTGGTGGTAATATCTGGCAGGAAAAAAGAAAAGATTCTCTCCTTTATGGTATCCTTATAGTATATTACAAAAGAGACTGAAGAGATTGCTGAAGCCCTGGTAGAACAATCTTTAATTTAATTCCACGTCACCCAGTTTCCAGGCAGGCTAAGGATTTGATTAGTCCTGTTAAAATAGTTCTCAAGAGTTCTAGGAAACTTCCATGTAAAGAAGCTGTCCTATGCTAACCAAACAAACCAAGCTAATGAAAGATTTTTTTTTTTTTTGAATCCAGCACATGAAGTTACGTGTTCTAAAATGATATATTATTATGTGCTCTTAAAAATGCAGCTGTCTCAGTTCACGTAACTATAGCACCCATAAATCTGGAAGTTATTAAGCAATATAAAGATATCATAATAATTATTGTAATTGTACATACAAAGTATAGATAAGTAATTTTTTCACAACCCTCCTTTATAGGGTTTTTTTTAAATTTCCTCCTTTTTTCTGGTTTTATTTTTGGCATGTTTTCACATGAAGAATATTTAAATAATTTAAGGAATAAATTCTAAATGTCTTAATAAAATTAGCTCTGTTGAATTCAAATCATTGCTAAAAAAATTCACCACCAACTGGGAAGACATCAGGCCTAGGGAATTTGAACAGATACAGTTCAGTGAAAACCATGACTAAAAAGATGTCTGTTCTTAGCAATCCCCCCTTTTTTAGATTGAATGATTGAAAACAAATTTTGCATACTTTTCATGTGTATTTCAGTGCTTCTCATAGACAGAAATAGGTATAGATAATGGATGAAACAATCATCTGATGAATATTGTCCATAAGATTATCACAAGCAACTGACTTGAATTAAAACGATGTTTATACTTAAGGAGTTTTTCATTTCAGAACGTAGTCTGTACAATAAAAAGAATCTGTGGATTAAACACTGAGATTCAGAGACAAGAAAGAACAGCACAAAGTGTTGTAAGTTCATGAGCCTTTGCCTCTTAATTAGTTGCTGTATATAAAAAGAGAAATCATACTGATTCTCCCCCAAATTGCTGTATTCTCTCTGCTTTCTTCATTTGGAAGCACTGTAATTAGTATGTCTAAGAGGATCTATTTCTGCACCATATAATTTAATTACCTTTTACCATAGGCCAATGTGTGAGATACAACATCCAGTTGCCTGAATGGTGGCCTTTAGCTTCCATGGACCAGTGAGGGGTAAGGTTAAACTTGTCTCTGTTTTCAGGAAAGCAGTATTTGTCACCACCGTATGATTATTGAATTGGAAACGCTCACCTTTTCAATAAGGTTATTTCATACATATGCAGCTTCTACACAGAGCAACCTTGGTTGCTACTCTTGGTTGCAGAGTCAATTTAGGTGACCCACCTAATCAGGCAGGCAGGGCAGCCTGCGTTTGGGTGAAAGTGGGCTGGGAAGGTTGGGTTTGAGGTTCGTGGGTGGACAAGGGGAATGTGGGGGTGAAATGAAGTCGGGGAGCTCTAGGTGTCGTAGGGTACAAAGTGATTTGCAGAGGAAGGAGATCAAAAGTTGTGTGGGGACACAGGTAGCTAGCTCCCTTTAAGCTTGCTCCTAGCCTCCTAGCCTTTCTCTTTTGTCACACCTGTAGAGTATTAGACTGCCAAGGTTTTGTTTGTTTGTTTGTTTGTTTTTTACTCTGGCACTTGTGGATTCAGTCCCCCCTCCTTCCTCTACCCCTGTGCCCTCTGAGTTATTCCTTTCCTCCTGTTCCCATCCATTTCTCTTCCCAGAACGTCCTTCCCAAAGGAAAAGGTGAGGGGCAGGAGTGTGATCCTGGGAAGGTGGGGGAGGAAAGACCCCCAGGATGGGGAAGCAGTGAGTAGCCCAAGAAGAGAAGGCCCTCCCCTTACAGAGCTGCTAGCAAAGAGAGGTGCAGATTACTGAATAGTCCTTGTAGCAGTAGCCATCTCCAGCTACTTGGTCTTTTCCTCCCATAGATGAGTGTTACTGGTCTTCAGACATATGAAAAGGGACTGCCTGTCATCCTAAGCAGATGCTGAGCATGTTTGGAGTCATCTCTGGGTGGATGAGTGTAGAAGTATGACAGGGAAATGATGCCGAACTTGATTGTCCCCTACTGTTTCTGATGCTTCGCTTCAGTCTCCAGGTTTGCTGTCCTGGGAGAATATAAAGATACAATTTTTGTAGTTAAAAAGTCAATACTTGTCAAGAGATACCTGGTACCTGGATACTCTGTGCTTTTCCCCTCACATAGCAAATAATTTGCTGTCAGAGTTATAAAATGATAAAGTATGATTAAGTAATACACATATAAAAATGGTGTATGTTCTTTTTTAAACAGATACACATGACTAGCATGTGATTAATTTGGTCTTCTCATCTGAGCACCAGTTTCTCTGGGTCCTGATAGGAAGCACAAGAGGAAAGCATTTCCGTTGTTCTTTGTGACAAATACTGAAGGTGAGAAACATCACAAATAGATTTCTTTTTGCTAAAAAAAAAAGGAAGCTTAAAAGAAGGTTAAACATTTCTTGTTTTGGCCCATGCAATAAGGAATATTTTCTACATTTTCAATGTACCTTATACCACAAATTAGAAAACTTACCAACTTTTCATATTTTTATCTTTATATTTTCTGTCACATAAATGAAAGAAAAAAAGGGTTTCTTGTGAAACTGTGAAACTTTTGAAAATGTGAAAATTAACTGAAGTATTATGATACTTGCAGTATAGATTTGATGGTAACTACATTTAAGAAGGTTTTGTAGTCCTTTCTATGCATCTGTTCTACAGCATCCTACTTTAAGTTGTTTATAATTTTTTCTTTTTTTAATTTCAATAATTTCCTTTCAATTTTTTTAATTGGTAGCCTAAAATTTTTTGTTTAGTAAGGTATTTGATTCTGCCTTCTGTTTTTCAGAGTTTAAGTCATTTGGCCAAGAATATAGATTGAGAAATGTATGGGATTGATCATGTCATGTCAAAAAAGGTATGTAGTTCTTTGCTTGAAGGACAGCTTGAAATTTTGCAGGTATCAGGGGTGTGCATTTGGAAATTTTCATGAAAGTACATGCATATTTGGTCAAATTAGCAGAGATAGCTTTAAAACCAGTTGTGGTGTATGCTCAGTGGAGATCTGGCAAGTTGGCAGCTAAATTCTCTGAATATTTTATCTAAAACGAGTATTCTCTAATACAAACAGATACTTTATTTTGATGAGAATATACATCCAAGTACTCTACAAAGAGTCTGAATACAGTCACCTGTAAGTGACAGAGGATACTTCATTTTTTTCTGGCTCATAAAATCTGTATGTCTATAATTTTAGTGTACATTATGAAAATACATTCGTTAATATCTGGGATTCACTCAGAAGCTCCTCTGAGAAATGCTGCAGAGGACATTAACAAATTAATAACTTTATAATCAGCGCAGGGTTTCTATCATTTGCAATAAATAAGGACTAAAGCAAATAATAGAATCAGAGAAGTAAATGAAATATTGAGTAGTTACCCATCCATTGAACACAATCCATTTTATTAACTCAGTAAGGCAAAAGGCTTGTGGAAAATATGACAGGTAAACTTGACAGATCTGGAGCTGCCTTTAAGAAGTTTCTGAAAACTGCCTCTCCACAAAAGTTTTGTTGCTTGTGCATACATATAACAGTTAGTAAAGCTGATTCCTGCATGCAAGCACTTGGTAAGCAATACAGAGACTCTTCTCTGACTCTCTAAATCAGCTGAGGCTCTTGGCATGCTGAGCTCACCAGGCAAATTCACCAGGAGGTGCTTAGCCCAGAGAAGGAAAGGGGTGGAGGTGTTGAAAGAATCAGGAAAGGGTAAAAGCATATACACGCTCCCTCAGGAAAGAAGTAGCTGGGTAGAGGGAAAGAAATGACTCAGATGTTCACAGACTAAGGTAATCTGTAAAAGAAGAGCCTGCCTATATCTTTATTTAAGAAACAACAGGGTAGATCAAAATGTGACTGTTTTGTTGATGTACAGATCTTACACAAAAAGCATACCAATGGGGGGGGGGGGGGGGGGAAGACTTGAAAAAGGTGCCACTGGGTTGGCAACATGAAAAAGGCCAGCTGTGGCACCACCAGTCATTTCTCCTAAAGAAAATAACTGGAGGAAGGCTGGAGCCCAGGCAGACACCAGGACTCTGCAGGGCTGCTGAGGAGCATTGTCACTGATTTGAAACTGCTGCCCAGAACAGTGTACCCTGCACATTTGGTCCTCACATAAAAAGTTTCAGGGTCCTACCTTTTACAAAGTAGAAGGCAAGAGTCCTTGCACCTCTGGGACTGAATTCAGAGAAACCAAGGAAGGGGTCAGATGTGCAGATGACACTGTAATTAAATCTTTCATCATATGTTGTCAGAAGTCAGGTTGCCTGGGCAATCTGAATTCTGGCATTTACTAAATTTTTGATGTTTGACTTCACAAGCTTAGCATTCTTTCACTTTTTTTAGTGTCATTTTAGTCTCTTTGGCAAGATGCTGAATAGATGTGTGCATATTTGTAGTTAGGATGCAGTTTTAGAGGATACAGTTTCCATGGAGTGTGTAAATAAATCCTATTTTCAGAACTGTAGAAACCAAAAGGCTTTCCCATTCATTTCCTTGACAAATAAGCTGGCTGTTTCAGTGAGGCTTGGGGTTTTAATATGTTTGTTAGCATTGTACTGAGCAGTACTATAAGAAACATCCACATTTTTTTCTTTTATTCTTAAATAACTATATGCCACAGAATTACTCTTCAAATACTGGAGAAATGTAGGTGAATTAGACTCTAAATTTCTACAGTTTTCCCTAGTGCAAATGACATTCAAGAGGTCTAAATTTTGCACAGTTATTTTTTTAAGCTACAATTATGTTCCTGTCCAAGTGCACAAGCTAAATATTTTGAAAGGGAAGATCATTTGCAAAAGTGAAGAAATGGAAAAGTATTTGTACTTTTTTCTTATTGTCCTATGATTTCAAGCAAGAAATATGTGCTAATTAAATTGAACATACAAGTTCTCTGAAAGGGTAAACATATTCCAAGTATCCCATAAGAGCTAAACATCATGGGGAAAATCTGTCCATCGCATATTGAACAGGGCTGAAGCATAAGTACAAATGGACTTAGCTCAAGGAGTCAAGAAGCTCAGAATGCCCAATTCTTATCTTCTCATTAATATTTAATGTGGTATTTGAACTCTGGAAGTCCACTCTTAATTCAGATGCATGGGAGTTTATTTTGCAATAGAGGCCTTTCCGTCTAATGGTGAAGTCATTGTAGGAAATTAATAACAACATGTGGGGAAGATGTTTTTTTCATCACAGTTGCTTCTTTTTAAGAGCGGAAATTGTTTGGGAATCATAACTATATCTGACACAGCTAAAATCTGCAAAACTTTTATAACTTTTCTGTTGACTTATGTAACTACATAAACTATATTTCCACCTATAGTATTTCTAAAGCTATAATTAATATTCTGTTTTCAAGTGGCCTGTTTTCTGTTATTCTTCTTACAGGAAATGTAAGAATTAATCTCTGTGTCAGTCAAACTGAATATCTGACTCCCTTTCTGGCCCAAACAAGTAAGTGGTCTATGCCAGGATGAGAGTACAAAAGTGACTGTGTCGGAAAGGAAAAATTTTATTACCCATGCTGGAAGGCTGGAGGGAAGGTGAAAGAATGGTACTTTAATTAGAAGTATGGTTTCAGGTGCTGTAAGAATCAGCCCGTGCCCAGGAGGAAGATCTAGTCCAATGAATGAGGTTGCTGTGACAGTTCAGGTAACTAGTATGGAGGTAGGTTACCCCAATTTTAAATTCTGTAGCAGTCATGATAAAACATTAGGACAATTAGAAGGAGGGAGGGCAGGGCAGAATAGCAAAAACCTTGCACTGGCCCATTCTTGTCCACATCAACATACACAGTGATAATGAAGTATTTGGGGGACAAGTCCGTGAACTTGGCCGGAACACAGATGAAAAATTCCACAGGTTATGAAATTTTTATTCAGAAAAGTGCTTGGTCAGGTGCTTAATTTAAACAATATGCTTTAATTTCATTGGCTTTTGAGTTGCTTAAGCAAGCATGCTTTTTCGTTTGAAAAAAGAACTATGTGCATGAAATGGCTTTTTTGTAACACTTATGCAAACTTCCAGGCCCATCATAAAATACCATTTTTAGTCAAGATAACTTCACTTGGTAAAACTTAGTTGCCTACTTTCAAAAAGTCTATCTAGTCTATATTTTTAAAAGTAGGCAACTACATATCTAGTCTACTAGATAGACTAAATTCACTTCCTACTGGTAAAATCTAAAAACTCTTCCAAGGTATCATTTGTCAGAATGTTAATACTCTTCTAGGAATTTCCTATGAAGAGTAATTACTAAACTTCAGTTTTCTTATGAAGTACAGTAACCACTTCCTGTATTTGGCATAACTGTACTGAAAGTGAATTGTCAGGCCTATGCCATCTATAGATGTGAAAATGTGTGCCTGTGAGTGTATATGCATATGTGCACCTGTGCAGGTGTAGGATGCCCTAGCAGCAGAGGATATGGCCAAATGTTTCAACTGATATTGGTGCATTTATTCTTTTCTTGTCTTATATTTATAGGCTACAGTGTGCATTTATTTTGAACCATGAAATGTTGATTCAGGCTGTATGCACAGAGGAGCTTTTTATAGGTCGTTGGGACTGAGAAAATACCGCCTTTTTCTCATGTCTCAAGCAATATATCTTGCATATCTTTCAGTTCTGGAAATCTATGTTTTGATCTGTTTGAGGATACCAGTAATAATATACTTTTGGAAATAGTTCTCAAGATTACATGAGTATCACTATCCATTTTGTCACCTGTCACATCTAAAGATCCACAATACCATAGTAAAATATGCTACAAGCCTGGATTGATGTACTTTGTTCAAGCCTGTTGACATACGGTACTTTTTTCTAGCTACTGCTGAAAGTCTTAGCTATTTATAGGCATTAAAATCCACCATGAATCTGTTTTTAAGATGAACCTGTAGAAAGAAAAAGAATGTATGATTATTTTATGTTTTACATAAATGTATATGTGATACCCATGTTAGGTGTACATTCAAGGGAGAGACGAAAATTTGTATCAACGTATTAGGCACCACAGTCTATTCTATTATCTTTTTTAACACCCTGCCAGCCACCTTCCCTGCTCTGAAAAGCCCCTAAGTCTTTTAGAATGGTCTAGGGATTACCAGGTTGTCTACAAAATAGAGGTGAATCTGGAAACTTTCACCATTGCAAATATATCCCTGAAAATCAACCTGAAAATGTGTTCCTATTTCCTTCTAATTTTCAAAGGGCAAAGTGGAAGATAGCAATAGTAATGAAGATGAACTGAATCAGTAATTATTTAGCCACTGGCGGATGATATGCAAAACTAAATCTTACTGCCAGTCGTAGCCATAACTAGTAACATTTAAGTGCCGAATTTATGAGATGTAGCAGTCCATCTCCATTATATGTCAGATGCTTTACTTAAGGTGGGTTAAAGAGAATTCCAGCTTTTATCCCAGGTGAAGCTGTCTTGCTTGAACCTTATGCATAGCAGCTCTTCTTGTTGATGTGTCTCTTTTCAGTACCATATTTCCATTTTCATACAGTCATCATATATGTTTGGGTCAGGGTTTAAACAGTTTATAGCCATTGTTTTTTCTATATTTTACAAATGCTTTTTATATTTGTATATAATTTGCTGACACTAATCATAAATGTTTTAAGATACCACACTAAAGGACTCTTTGCTGTTATGTAAATTGTGAGGTAAAAATCCAGTCCAAATTTTGTGGCCAATTAGTAGTTTGTAGCCTAGTGAAGGAGGTACTTTATATCTACCAGCACTTTGGAACAATGGGTATTTCAATGTCAGCACATCGCTGCTACTAAATTAGCACGCAGGCTAAATACCAGAGTTGGCCGTAGAGAGGTAATGTCACAATCAATGTAGAGAAAGCTTAGCTGTAAATATGTACTTTGTGAAGTATGCGTAATTATAACTATTCCCAGGACAGTGAACGTATCAACAAGTTTTTCTTCCTCTACATAAAGTTCTTGAGTTCAGTTAATATATTTATTCAGTTAATATATCTGCTTTCAATTGTAAAAAAAGTTGTCTTTTTTGTCAAGAAAAAGGGATTGGTATTAATAATTTTGACTGCTGAATCATCTCAGGTTAGGGATTTATTAGACTTCATGAGCTACCTCATATGAGTTTTGTCAATACATAGATGGGAAACATTCATGAGATACAAATGCTATAGAAAATCGTGCTGGTGATTCATTTATTAGTTGCCAGTGTTTCTTTGAATTCAATGCTGAATAAATGTGCCAAGATGGGTGTGAAGAGTGTAGTTACTCTTGCCATCTGTAGTAAAGTGAGGTCTCTGCAATAGGAGACCATACGAGAAATATTCCTATTGCAAACGCCCAGGAAGCCTCGAGTTACCTAACCAAAATTCCCCTTCCACCTTCAACTGTATATATTAGACTCAGTGTGATTCTCATTTACTTTTCCAGAACATGAGTAATTCTGATTATATCAGTGGGCTTTATACAGTTCTTATATAAAATAAATACAAAAATAAACTATTGTCCAATGGTATTTTTTTTACTTCCTCTCTTCTAGGGTTTTATAGTTTTTGACATTTATTATGTCCTGCTCTGTAAGTGGCTAATTTCAGCAATAAGTGCAGTGATTATCCCATATTCATGAGATTTGTAAAGGACTGCAGGATGAGAACTTATACATGAACTTGTAAAATGCATCCCATTGTGTTATTTGAAAATTTATAAACAGAATCTTAAATTAAAAACCTGAAAGAGCTCTAGAGATGAGCTGAGCACTAGATATTTGATTGCATCTCCTCATAGACCAGTTACTAAATTTTTGCTACATAATATTTTTCTAAGGAGATATACATTGAGCTAGCAAAAGTATTACAGCTAATCACTGTAGTAGTCCTTTAACATGGCATTTTTACATGACATCCACTCCCAGGATTACAACTTTGTTTTGACACACACAATAATATTTAACTGTTGGATCGAATAAGATTATCACCTCAAATGCTTCAGCACAAATGTACACCAGAAACTCTAATATTTTCCCATCATTCATGGACAAGCACAAGAAGAGCTTTGAAGTCCTGTCACTGAAGGTGATGAAGAATTTAATAAAGTTATGATTTTAAATATGCACCTTTATCCAGAAAAACACTTGAGATTATGCTTAATTTTAAGTATGTGAGTAGGTGTATTGGCTCCACTGAGGCTATTCATATGCTTTAGTGCTTTGCTGGACTGGGTCTAATTGGCAAAACATGTTATAATCAAATTAAAGGCTAGGTTGCAACTTCAGGCGCAGCTCTGAACAAGAGATGATGTTTAAGCAGCACCACCTCACAAGCTGTCCTGGAAATATTTTTATTCACAGACATACACAGACCTTTTGAGTTACAACCGCTGGCACTGGTACAGCTATTCAAGTGAAAAAAATGCCCCTTATACAAGGGATTGAGAATCAATTCTCACAGTCATAATTCTTTTGTAGCTTCTGTTCTGTGAGGCAAAAGGCTGACATTTCTATTGAGTTAAACCATTTCTAGATGCTTCTTTCTCTGTTGCTCGCTCACACGCTTGCTCCCACATGGAGGGAAGGCTTTACTGAATTAAGTCCAAACAGTATTTGTTCCATTCCTCACGCCTTTCCTGAGACCTTGAGACAAGGGTATATTCTGTAATATTTGCCCAGGAATGGCGGAGCCTTACGTCATTAAGACATAAATATACAATGGCCGTAGTGGACTAGTCCAAAGAGTATAAGAAAAACACAGCCATATAGTTCTACTTCCCTAGAATACTGTCCTCTTCTATGATTATCCAAGTCTGAATCCTAATACACCCCAGATTTGAATATTCATCCATCCTGGAGCAATTTAAGTGCAAATACTTATTCAATGGAATCTTTTACCACTTGTTTTATTTTCAGTCACTTCTGGCTCTGTCCAAGAGTAGAAAGCTCAGGTAATGAAGTCAGGAAGAAGTGGGTATATACAGGCCTTCAGAAGCAGTTAGTTGTAGATTTAGTGCCCTGTAATACCAGCATTCTCAAGATAGTCTTGCTGAGATTCCAGGAGTGTGATCAATATAAAAACAGATATTAAATATTAAGATTAAAGGTTATTAAATAAACAGAAAATTCCAGTGAGTTTTCACTCAATACCTAGATCTGTATCTGTCTATGATTAGATAGTTGTAGGACAGGATGTTTCCCTATTATCCCAAAGTGATGTAAATTTCTTTTGTAGAAATGTTTTTGTTGGTTCTTTTATATTGTTGCTGTCTCTCTTCTGACATGTCTCTGTAGCTTGTGTGAGTTAGCTTGTGAGCTAATTTAAACTATGAAAGACAAATGTAGTTTAAAAAGATGTCCCACATTGACAAGCAGACTGATCATTTTGTATTCTAACTCTTGTGAGGGAGATAAGATTGCTATATAACATTTTAGATTAAGGAAAGAAATATTCAACATTAAATATTCAACATTAAAGTTCCTCGAATTTAAAAGTAAATCTACAGCCTTTCTTCAAAAATGCTGCTGTCAAGTGCTGCTCATTCTCATTCAGGAAACACAGTATGTAAGAATACTGTATTTATCAGGTTAAAGGAGAAAATGCTTTGAAAAACTAATGACCTCTAGTATATCTTGTAAGAGCTTTTCTATTGAGCAAATATGTTAGGAAACGACACCCATTCAGGGAATGTCCCATGCTTTTCCAGCTTTGGAATTGTGATGCTGACATACATCAATGGCATTCCTCAAAAAGTCTTTCTGCAGAAAAGTAATGTCGTTAAAACATTCTCTGAAAGTTTTCTTCCTGTGACCAATGAGCATATGAAATATGAAGGTCAGTTGCATACACAGCTGGTAGATTTGCAGGAGGAAGTCATACTACCACGGGACAGAGGTCAGCTTATATTCCTATATAGAAATGCAATGGGGAATGCAATGGGAGTCTTTTGCCTTCTCTGTTAATCTGTTTCTGATGCTAGAATCTTTCCTTAATAGTAGTTAGTTAATTTCAGGAAATATTAGCATGGCACTGAACAAATGATAGGAACAAAAAGTTTTACAGTCTATAATAAATGTTAAATAAATGCATCAGGGAAGGTTGGAAGATGGAAACATTGCTTCACTGCGGTGTCTTTCTACAACCATGGACCAAACAGTGCTAGCTTTACTCTGAGACTGACTTGTTATCCTGTCTTCAAGAAGAGTAAGCTCTGCAAGTATAATGCTAGTGACGTGTTGGGATACAGTGAGGGTGAGACCAGGATCACTTTTGAAGAGTGGGCCATAAGTAGCAGGAGAATACAGCCTTGTCTTCATGGCTTCATGATATGTTTTTTAAATATCTGAATAGTAGTCTTATTCTCAAATACCCATTGTGAATGAATATTAGAATAAATATAATAATAATCTTTTAAGGTAGGATATACTTAATGGCTATCAGGATTTAATTAATGATAACAGTAGGAAGGATATTTTCAGTGTAGATTGAGGAGCTAGAATTTATTTGTCCTACGGTTGGAGACAATGAAGTTTATTAGCAAGCTAGTCAACAGCCTTCAGCTGCTGTTCAATCCTGACAGTTTGTGGCTTTTACAGATTAAGATACATAAAAATGTGGAGCAAAATTAGATGAACTGTTGCAATACTACTTCTAAAAGATCCTAGATGACCTTCTCACTTATAAGGCTACAGGCAGTGAGCCCTCTTGATGAAGACTTCAGTTTCAACGTCTGATCTGAGAGCTGACATATCTCAGCACCTTATGGGATCTAACATCACATCCCTAATCTTTTTCTAGCTAGCAAAAGGAGATACTGATGGTTAAAGCTGATTACGGCATTTGATACTAGCAGCCTTCTGGAAAGAAGGTGAGCTATAAATCATCATACAGTAGAAAAAAATCAGCAAGTTTTTTGACAAATAATGATATCTATGTATTTTTGAATCAAAGAAATTGGTAATTTTATGGTTTTTGAAAACCGTATCAGTCACATTTTTTAAAATAGCAATTTCAACAGTTATGAAAGCAGTAAAAGGACATTTTACCTCAAGATCAGTGGTCAAAATTATGTGTGAGTCAGTAGCAATCAAAAATTATTAACTGATGTATATTCCGTTGCTTACATGAAAAGAGTTCATTGCTTCCATTACAGTTTCATGTCCTTGCTACTAAAACAATTAGTAATTGGCAGTAATTGCAGACATTTTAATAGAATGACTGTGGCTTACATGGATACAGAGATTAAACTGCTTAGAGATGACTCTTCAGGGCAATGCAGAGAAGGAGAAGGGTGATTTACTCTGAGGCTATTCAGGCTGTATTTTTGGAAAAATGCTGAACTTAGTCTGGAGGCATCAACAGCAGCACATCTTTGCAGGGATTCCTGTCACCTAACTGTAACTTTCTAAATGCGAGGCATGAAGTCTGACCCAGCCTTCTCTGACCCTATAGTTAATGAGGAGAGTGTGGTGTGTTATGAAAACATTTATCGCTATTGAAAGCATGGATTTAAAACAGGATGAACTACCCCTGCAAGATGCTGATGCTGGATGGCTGTTGACTCAGGTAAGGTAAGGCCAAGTGAGAAACACAGAAAGAAATGCACCTTCTTGGTTAACTTTTCAAAGCTGTTTTGTTCTTGCTAGCCATCTAGCAGACTATTGTGTCTGTGCATGCTAAAACATTCATCTACCTAAGACTAGTTTGTGTGTGGCTGGATGTCCGCTTGTTTGAAAAAATGAGAAAGGATGTGCTTTTTAAGAAATATATTCATAACCTTTCATTGTTACGATGATTACTTTGAAAGTGTTTTGCAGGAAGGCCCTCTTTATCACCAGTTACAGTGAATCTTTCACATTTTCTGGAACTTGAGAAGGCCTGTTTTGGGTGTAGAAGATGAAACGAGACCAGAAGTGAGATAAAAGTTTGGTTTTCCTGGATATAATATGGAGGAAAGAATGTCACTTTCAAAGAAATCCTATTTACTTTTTTTTCCATGAGCAAATGACATGATTAAATATTTATCTTCCTAATTGTAGTCAGATGTTGGATACCCTTATAGAAAGAAGTACACATAAAAAGGTGATTTGGTAAGCCTTCCTCAAAAAATGCTGATACTGTGGATTTAAGCAATAAATGCATTAAAGCCTCTGCAGATCCTGCAACATATTCAGTACATGAAGTTACTCAGCAAATTTATTTGATGAGTTAAGTGAGAATATACCTTCTAATTTGTTTTCATCCTTAATTATCCATTTATTCTTTTGATTCATACACAGTAATTTCATACTGTTGATTCCCTCTTGACCTTGTGCTTGTAACTGAATCCTGAGATCTGGCTTGTGGCCCAGGAATATGTAGAAAATTGTTTATATTAGCAGCAAGCTGCCTTGAGCTGCAGTGCTTTGATTTAACGTTATAACTGTACTAAAAGTAGCATAGCTTTCCCATGTACTCTCTATTCTGCTCAAATCCCTTGTCATTATAACAGATGTTTGGATTATTGTTCTGTAAACTATGTCAGAATTTCAATCTCTAGTATCTGTTTATTATTCTCCAAGGGTGATATTACAAATGTT